>NC_049985.1:23826045-23860087 GCF_000003815.2 Branchiostoma floridae | reverse complement strand
ACAGGGTAGAGGTTGGCGCAGAAAATCCGATTATGTGACAAATCAATATGAATTATCCTGGGCAATTTCTTCAGACAGTGCCAAGGGAAGTAACTGATGCTGTTGTTTTTTAAGATCAAATTATCCAACTTTTGCAGGGACACGCAACGAAATGTGGTTATGGCATTGTTAGGAAGGCGAAGCTCGTGGAGGTTTCGGGGCAGGTCTTTGGGAACGCTCGTTAAGTTTTTATTGTCGCATAATATTCCGGGTAAAAGAGAATCAGAAAGACCAAGTGAATCATTGCCGTGCCAATTTTTAACTCCACATTCTTTAGTCAGAAGCAGTTGGGAAATTGCTGGAGCGTAAGGAGCGTTAAGTTTTGATATAAGGCCCAAAACTAGAACAACTATCATGCTGCGTTTTTGTTTCATGTCGTTCACAGTAGAACAGCTCAACACCCCCACTTCAGTACACATACAACAACACTATTTGTACCATGTACATGTAAGGTATAAACGAGGAACGTTGTCTTTTGCAGTCAATGACAATATTGAAGATATAAAATAATATTTCCAACCAAGGAGGACCGGCCGCTATCGTTCTCCACCACCCCTTCACCGCGTGAATAGGATGTCTCAGCTTGTACCGATGTCTTCCTATACACCAAAACAAAATTATTTGTAAGCAATGATGTAAAAAAGCTATTTCAACACTGTCAAGCAACATGCAACAAAAATGTATTTTTTTGCTGAGCCACCCTAAAAAGAAAATACCAGACAAAACGTATTGGGAATGTATGAGTGATTAATGTACTATAAAATATTCTTATCACCATCTTTCTAATATGTTTTGTAACTTTGCTCACCTTTCGACAAGCTTCTACTTTCAAAAACGCAGCCTTCTGTAACACCAGCCGATGGAGCAGTGAAGAGGGTACGAATGTGGTGATTCGTCTGAGAATGACGTCATAATAGCTAGTCACGTGATCCGTCACCTTTTCATTTTGTCTCAACGTGGTTTATTCTCTTCAGTGCGCATGTGCGTGATAACTGTTATTCGCACACGAATATTCTCTTTTAAAAAGTTATTTTACGGAGCGTGTGTGGTTGTATACAGTAGACCAATTGCAGTTTGTACTATTTAGCAATATGTACTGATCGTACGCGCGTACGTGTACGTGGATGTAATTTAAGTAGACCGATGTGTACGTTTTTGTGTGACATCCTGATCTGTTGATCTCTAAGCAGGCCCTTGGTGGCGGGCAAGAAATATTTACAGTGACGAATGGAGACTGCTTGGTCCATAGATATTAGCATTGGTTTGAGTAATGGTTAGAGTATTAGGCCCTGAATCCTGCTAACACGGTGGTCAAATGCGGGCTCAAAACTTCCCATGTCTGGCCGAATTCGAACCTGGTTCCACGATGTTCCATCTGACGTAATTCGAACCGAACCCGTGTTCTATTTGGGGTCATCTGCGGTCGTTGTTGGTAAAACACTGCTGTCTGGCCTTTTTTCCCAAACTACCTTGAATCAGCCCAAAACGATTGATTTACACCAATATAAACAATTTTCTGGACAGTTCATCCATGCTATCACTTTGTTTGGGACCTATAATATGTAACGAAGCTACTGGCGTTTGTGTTGGTGACCTTGAATATTATAAGTGTTGTTTACACCGGTATCAATTACACCTTCCCGATTTCTGTGCGGCCTGACATGCATGCAAGCATCGTTTAAGATCGCGACCAAGAAGAGTCCAAATTAACTCATTGACGGCTCAAAATGACCGCAATGGTTTTCCCGAGATTGCTGTTTTTAGGATTTTTAGAAAATGCCTTCGATTTTGAATTATTGGCAATTAATTGCGATAAATGCAATTTTTACGCATATTTTCGACTGTAACTTTGCTCAAAATAAAAAAATCCCCAAAACGAAAGTTTTATTTTCCTCATAGATGACGAAAAATATAAAAATCGTGAATTTTCGATGACACATGTGGCCCATCTTATCAAGAGTTTGGTCAAATTAAAGGCCTTCCTGAAACAGAAAATGGTCGTCTTTCTAAGCAACATCCAAGCAAAACAGCTATTTGAATTCAAACGGCAAGATTCAAAGTACGTAAAATTAATAATTTAATCTTATTTTGAAAACATTTTCCTTGTCAAAACATTTTGTTTATTTTAAAATATTTTATGGGTAACCAAGAGTAGGCGTCCTGTAACCCGATACTCTGTCGAACGCGCATAGCAACGGGAAAGAATACCCTAGCAACCGACCGCCGTGTAAAATGTCATTATGTTGTGTCCTTAATACGATAGCCTGGCTTACGCGAAGAGGAGAGAAGAGACTCGGAAGCTATATTACGGCTGGATACCAGGCAAAGAGGAGAGAAGAGACTTGGGAGCTATTTTACGGCTGGATACCAGGCAAAGAGTAGAGAAGAGACTCGGGAGCTATATTACGGCAACTCAAGTGAAAAATGAGTAGCTGTTTTGCTCCGATTAGAAACGTCGTTCGTATACGACATCAGATGGGGGTCTCGTGTTTGAGATTCAAACTTCGAGCACGTAAAAGAACCTACAACATGTAGCGAAAAAAAAAACATGTGTGAGTGGATCTTCCAGTATACTGCTTGACCTCTTGAGAATGAGATAATCAAGTCACTGATTGGGAAGATTTTTATAAAGCCAAGTGTTTTAGTCAATAGACTTTTCGATGACCGTCTGTTAGGCCTAGGAAAAAAATGTTGTGTTTCCTGTACGTTTCAGTCCTGAAAAAATTAGGGTCGGTAGGTAGGGGTTATCTTTTTTTTTCCTTGTATTTTTTTTATATAGGCTGGCCAAAACTCTAGTGATACATATTACAATACAGTTGAACAAAGTAAACTGAAATGCATGATGACACTTGTCTTTCAATGTCGAACTCTAATTTTGTGCATGATAGATACATTTATCCTTCATTAGATGGGACAAGCAGTGTTTTACTTCAATAGGAAGCAGGCTAAATAAAAATTCTAACTGGAAGCTATGTGACTCCACTGCCCACCCAAAAAAGTCTAGGGTCGGCAGGTTTTTTAGGGTAGGTAGGGAAACAGGAAACACAACATTTTTTTCCTAGGCCTTACCTTCCTCGGGGTAACTGTTACTGGTTCACATTGAACTGTAGCATAGGTGTCACTGCTTAAGGTTGACTCTCACTGCACTTTGGGCACCGCTGCGGCACTGTGGGAGTCGTAGATGACTCAAGAAATTTACGTTTACGAGATAAACAATGAATTTTTTTCCGTTTTGTATAGTTTTTTGTCCTTTAAGTCATACTTTTACGTATTGCGTAATATCTAAATTATCAAAAATTGCGAAAATGACACAGCAGTGTCGCAGGGAACGAACCCTTCAGTGCAACACCGGTGCCCCAAGTGCAGTGAGGGTTCACCTTTACAGATGCGTCCGAAATATAAGGTATCCACATAAAAATATATTTATAGATTATAAATTGGCCTTTCGTGTCGACCCAAACGTATACGTAAAATATTTGTGGTGATCCACTATTACAGGTATTTTAAAATTCTTCAAATTCACGTAACTTCCAAATGACACAAGCATGGAAGTCCCGTCATTTTCCACTATTATAATGTTTTTCGTTTATTTTTGGAAACTTGGTCTGCATTTGCATAGTTTTCATCTATCAACATTTTTTTCTTCCTCGGTTACCTATGTCACAGGTTTAAATAGTCAAATATCATGAAACGGAGCGATTAATTTTCACATTAATCGTAAGAATTAGATTGTGATTTGTATCAATGCCATCTAACTATATCAAGCATCACTTGAGCTATCTACATACCAAAAGCTGAAGCTAAAAAACGCCGCTAGAGTGGCGCCACTTTCTCTCTAACTCAAGAGCTTTTCTTGGCTGGACCTCGCGAGCGAAGATCTTCTTGGTAATAGCGCTAGGTGGCGCTTTTATATCTGCCCGCACTTTTTAACACTTTCGTCAGTTTCTTTAAAAAAGGGACTTTTTAGTTAGTTCAAGCTGTCATCGAATGAGAATCGACGGGCAGACAAGTTGGAATACCATCGCTGGTCCTTGGAATCAGCAGATTTTGATGATTTGTTGGTTTCTGAAGGTGTTTTTAAAGCTTCCCTGGAACGACGTCGACCCTATGGGGAGGGCACAGGAGGGACAAAGGAATTTCCCGACACAGTGTTCCAAGCGTGGTTTCTACGTATACCCACGAAGGTAAGCTGGCTTTTACTTCCTCTACCTGTGACAGACCACGTACAAGCCACTTTACAACAGTAAGATACAGAAACTCCACAAATGCTGACTTGAGAACTGCAAGGAAAAGAATCGATGCATTGATCTGTTTACTATAGTCAGACGTCGGGTTACTACAGGTCATTCAAACATGGCCCTTCACAGCACGCTAAGTTACTCGTCGCTGGGCCTCCGGGCAGTCATGTCAGTTTAGTTCAAGTCAATTCCGTTCCGTTCCGTTCAGCTCAGTTCAGCTTACTAGAAATCAACTTGCATGCACGCTATGCAAATAGGTATATAAAATCTGTTGACTTACAGAGGCGTTGCCCTTATTTTACATGCTATTGTCCATAATACTAGATCGACACATGTGAGATTAAAATGACTTAAAATTTACAATTAAAGTTAAGGTGACACGTAAGTTATAAATTTGATGTACAGAACATACAGCTCTTTGAGTAGAGTTTAAGTGCACGGGGCATGAAAGACTCGGTGTGCCTATTCGTTCTACTAAAATAGGAGGTTGGTTGTTTAGGACGTCGCATACTGTTGTTGCTCTATAAAGTTGATATAAACTCACGCAGAGGACTACCATCATCATTCAGAAACTTACTCCAAACTGTCCTCCAAATCAAAAAGGTCTATTAACTAAAGGAATTCGGGATTCAGAATTTTTCCACGCCAGGTGTTGTCGAAGGGGAAAGAACTAATTCATTCCTTCATTCATTCCTTCATTTATTCCTTCATTCCTTCATTCATTCCTTCATTCATTCCTTCATTCATTCCTTCATTCATTCCTTCATTCATTCCTTCATTCATTCCATTTTCAAATGAAAAGTTCAAAATTTTTTTTGGGAATCAACCGACGTCATAGAAAGATTCCCACAGAACAACAAGCGGACTACGGCTTTATTTCGATGACCTGAATGTTTTTTTTTGCCAGAAAAGGGCATGCTTTCTAAAAACTATAACATTAAACTGTTCTGTGGACAGCAGTTATTTGCTGCCATGTTGTTTTGAATATGTGACATTATGTAACAAGCTACTGTCGTCATTATTGATGCCCTAAAAGATTACAACACTTTTTTACGGCGTAAAGACGGGACACACGTCCAAAGGTTTTCCTTCCGACACAGCATGTGTCCAAACATGGTATTTACATCGCTGGCAAAAAAAAAAAGTGCAAGCCAACACTTTCAGGGCTTATATTATTGGCAACTGATATCCTAGACTTGTGTCAGATTGGGCAATTTTGAGTTGCGGGTCTTTGGGTAAGAAAAACTTAGCCCTAAAAATAGTTTGAAGTAGAAAATCTTAAGACAGAATCCACATGATATAAAAGATTACAATTTTTATCGAATACTGAGGTAATTTGATTATTTGGATGTCAATATACTGGAACCAAAATGATGCTCGGAATTAAAAAAAAAATCGGCCAAAAAGTTGCCTTCATTGTAAGAGTTAATTGGTTAATAATGTTTAACAAGTCAGTAAACACACATACCAAGCAATGGTCTTCATTTTGTTCTTCTACATGTTTGACCTCTAATATTACTTTTTTTTGCATCCTATGACATTACTTTCATTCCTTATTTGTTTTTATTTGGTTGCAATCTAAGGTAAATACATACTCATTTTGCAGCTACTTTGTATGATTTACAGTACGTTTTACTTTTTTTCTTTGAAAAAAGTCCGAAAATTGATGCGCACGCGGATGTCATTCATATAATCAAAATGGCATTAGAACTAATCAGGTATTTGCTTTTTGGCCATGAACACCCTTTGTAAAGCAATCAACTGGGCCTTTTAGGAAACATCTTTACAATATTATGCACCACTTGCATAGATTTAAGCTATACGTATGATACAGCTAATGTTTATAACAATTTGTTGAGGCACTCGCGAGATGTTGTTTTTCTAATAACTATTATGATCGTTCGGAAGATGTTACAATTACCTTACAGATGCCCTTCCTCATAGTTAGAGGTTACCCCTGGCAACTCACCCCCATGTCATTCGCGATTTTAAATATTTGTTTAAGGTTTATCATGTAGGGGAAGGAGTTGTACCGCAAATCGCGATTCAGCGCCCGCCTCTCCGTCCTTGCCAAAATGATAACACCGCCGCTATCGGTCTCAAAATGTTTGCGAAGGAGGCTGCAAAAATTTACTTATAAAGACCTTTGCCATGTCAAGAATTTGTTTTATCTGATATATACAATGCAAGAGGTTATATACATATTTTCTGGACATTTTTGCGGCACAATGTTTGATCAGCTTTAACAGGTGAGTATGATAAGAAGAAGCAAAGTTTCATTCGGCATTCAGATCGATTGAACTCAAATATATGCATGGTCTTCAAAAGTTTATGAAAAATCTAATGGTCTACGTTGTCTATAGTATCTCACAAGGCGACGAAATTAGCTTGCTAACCCGCGTTGTAGTTGGTGCTATGACGTTTGATAGAAATCATTTACTGGAGGGGTGGTTTGTTGCTTTACTGTTCGTTGGCAAACAGTACTGTTCGTTGGCAAACAGAACACAACAAATAAATTTGTCGGGCGAGTTATTTTTGGAAGAGGTATGTGGCCTTGGACCTCTTGTTGCTGAGGCTGTATCCTGTTCCCATGTGGGCTCCTGAACTCCCTACGGTTGTACGGATAGTAACATTTGCAACAAAGGGAATAATTGGCCAGGAGAGTCTGTCCATGCTAAGACTAGCAAATGAAACACTATGTTGACCAAACTCCCTTGGCAAACTATTCTCCCATAGCCAGCGTAGTCAGTGTAGTATAGAATAATTGATACACAAGGATTCATCTCAATGGACCCGAAGTGCAAATTCAAATACATCATGACATGTGACAATCCTTGCATGACAGATATAGGAAAATATATCAAAGAAGGATTACACATGAGAAATTCCTCCGATGATTGTGAAAGCCCGCAATGGTTGTAAGAAACTTATCCGATACTACAACTCCTGTATTAGTTAGATAACACTTAAGCTAAGTTATGGAACTGTAGTTAATATGTATATACCATACTTTGTACCCTGTACAAGTGTTGTTCAATAAAGCTATTATTTTCATTATCATTATAATCCGTAGACTTGCAGAATGTTCACTCATGAGCCGTAACCTAAGTGGTTGGACACATAGGTTTGTTTGCTTTTTACATCATGTCTATATGACTAAATTATCAGCCTGAATTATTACAGTCCATTCTTCAAATCTGCTGTGGGCCCAACGTGCCCAGGGTTTCAGCCATGATTTTTTCACCGAAAAGACAGCCCCTCATTTAGCACCCGGTTTCCCTAATAGCTTGCTAGTGGAGCATACATTAAGCTAGATATTTTCGACTGGCTTGCTTTTAAATGGGCCGGGTGCGTTGTAACAGCATTTGTCTAAACGTCTGACGTCTGAAACAAATAAGAAATAAACAAGATGTTGGTGAACATACTACCTACAGTAAAAGGTACAATACGAACAAGAATACACAGACTGGCTGTTTCAGTGTCAGTTGTATGTAAAAATAGTAGGATATTGTTAATACCTGACCATGCCCTCTCAGAAATGCCAATCTTGTTTAGCACTTCATTCGGTTTCTGATTTGATTGTTGGAATAATTGTAACTTTAACCAAAAAGCTGAAAATGTTTAACAAAAGCTAAAACGTCGGATTATTTACCGACACATTGATTGTTTGTGACAAATGTGTTGTACTGCTTTTCTTTACTTGCTATGTAATGTTTGATAATATCATATACTGCAAAGTGTAGGACTAAGTTGATAATGCAAGTTAACAAGGGCTGGTTAAACTCACAATAGGATGTTGATTTGATCTGATGCCTTTTGCTGCAAGCTCCTCCTTTACCCGTCTGAGGTAGTCAGGGTCCGGGTATCCATAGCTACAACATGCGACATGTTATGATTCCACCAAGTGCCATAACGTTTTCGCATTCCAAAACCATTACATTCATCCATCAATATCATTGTAACAATATAATAAACAACATTTGATCTTTAAAAAAATGGGTGCATTTTACTGTACTATTACTATTGCAGCCCCTTGCAGTTCGATACATTACAATAAGATCACAGATAACCTACACGTAGATACACAAATTCACGTTGATTCGAAGTAGTTCCTAGATCAAATTCTAGCAAATGACTTCATGTCGAAAAGCTGTATCAGCTTACCTGCCGTCAATACTGGTTTTATGATGAATATCGTTCCAGGTCACGACGTCGCTTCTTCCGGTAGACGCAGACGTCCCCACGGTGAAGACAAGTCGGTTGTCAAAGGCTCTCTTCAGCAGCTCTAGGACGTCTCTTCCCTCCTTGTTGTTGGGCAGGTAGGCAAGTCTATCTGTTCCCTGGTACGGTCTTCCTGGATTCGGGTGACATTGCTGTAGAAAATGCAAACAGAATCATAAAAGATGTAAATGTTTTAGCGGAAAAAGAAGAAGAGAAGGCCATTGATACGCAATAGCTGAAACAAGCCTTTCATATGGGATATAGACAGAAGGAAACAGTCGGTATATCTTAACGAATATTCAAATTACAGATGGTTTTTAAGGCAGCATCCCTAGCCCTAGACTAGCTGTGATGATGAGGAATCGTCAACTAATAAGATGGCACCCAATCCAAAATAGACAAACATACTCGTATTACCATTAAGTTCTATTTCTACTTATTCAAACCCATTCTACTTCTCATTCAAACTTCTACATCTACTTAGTCAATCAACATGTTAATGTATAGAATAAAATGAATTAATTTTAATCTAGTTCGAACCTTTTCAATTGCTATTATGTTTCTTGGTATCTTACCTCCTGAATTCCGTTCGGTATAAGGTAGCGAATCTTGATCAGTCCACACTCAGGGTAGCCTGGAAGAGATTCCGGACTCTCTTGGACTTCCATCCTACCCTGTCTTGGCTGACTGCCCTTCAAGGCGCCGTATTGTTTACCACAGGTGGGACACACTGGTTTGGAGTTAAAAGCTTGTTCGATACAATCAGAACAAAACTCATTGCCACAACAATGGAGCCTTTTTGGTCGTTCAGTTTTTTCCAAACATATAGGGCAGTCTTTGTAACCGCTGACTTCAGGTGACTGACCTTCTGTAACAACCGTCTGTAGGTTGTCGCTAAAGACTCGCACGAAAACCCGGTTGACTTTGTCCTCGATGTTGACGAACTTGATGTGACGAAGTGTGTTGTTGGAGGGTGGAGACCGGACAAACTTTTGTGTGGCCAGCATGAGTTGCTCAGCAGAAACGTCGACGGGTACTCCATAGATTCCTGCAACAAATAATTGCAAACCTCGGTATTCTATGACATATCTGACAATGATTTGATTTACCACAAAATGATATTTCCCATTCCCTGCATGCCAGATGATTAAAAAAATTTCAAAAAAAAGGTTAACTTTGCAGAAATTATCAGAACATCAGGACATAACTACAATAATTGACGTACCTGCACTGATGGCAGGAATGGCGATGGACCTAGCTTGGAGTTTGTCGCATGCGTAGTACAAAACATTCGTAATGGCTTCCCGCAGTTGTAGCCTTGCTGTCCCATTGTCTCCGCGTTTATCCCACATAGGTCCCACTGTATGAACGACGAATCTACAAGGCATATTACCGGCTCCTGTGTGCACAGCTTGCCCGATATGTAAGGTACCGTGCCTCCTCACATATGCGCGGGATTCTTCCTGAATACTCTTACCACCAGCCTTGCTGATGGCGAAGGCCACGCCTCCCATATGTTCTAGTTTCTTGTTTGCTGCATTGACCACAACATCAGCCTTTTGCTGTGTAATATCGCCTTTGTAAACACTTACTTCAATGTCACTAACTGTTCGTTTGAATGACGTGTAGTCAGCAGTCTTGCCTCTGTCCGGTCCAGTAGTTTGCTGTCGTGATCTTCTGACAAACGTCGCGATAGCTTGTTCAACGTCCTGTTCAGATCCATAGAACACTATTTTGAAATCGTCGCTAAGGCAGTTCTTGACGAGGACACGTTCGTTTGATTCGGCATGGCAGAGAGCGTCTTTTAGACACTGGATTGTGCATTCTGGGAGCTCTTCCAGTACGTTGAGGATGTTGTTTTTAGATAGTTCGTCCGAGATGCGCTGGTACAGTTCCAAGAACTGCTGACTGGCCTCTCCTACGTCACCCTTTCCTGGAGCGTTTTCCCGAAATATGACCTTACATGATGACGGCTCTGCTTCTACCACAATAACTACGTTGTTACTGGTACAGATGTAATCAAATGACTTTTTGTGTACCTTTTGGAGAAACTCTACTTTTACAGCATCTAATTTGAGGTCCGTTTCGCTTGCTACTTTTTCCTTACCATTTGCTCCGAGAGGAGCATGGGCTGTCTTTTTTGACACTTTTGGGGTATGTGCGTTGCTGACTTCTTTGTCGTCTTCCGTGTTGCTTGGCATACATGTTAACGTGGTTACTGTCGCCATAGTGGCACTGACGCCTTTCATCTGCCAACCATCCTCATGGCTTTCGTCTTCAGGCTTAGACATCTCTTGAGTCGCCCTTTTTTGCCAAATTAGAACAGTTTGCTGTGAGTTCTTTCTGGTTGCCCGCAAGGAATCATAAAGTCGGGACCCCTTTTTTACTTCAGGTGCAGCTGCCATGTCCTATTTGCACAAACCAGACTATTAAGAAATAATATATTCACTATCAAGGTCATGTTGATTATTTTTGATTACAAGAATGACTGGAACTTTTTGAAACCCAAACCTAAGGCGAGCGTGCTTTTAAAAGATTTTCACCCCCGACAAAGTGGCTTTACAATTAAATATAAGAGGTCAGAAAGTTTGTACAATGACTAAAGACAAAAGGTTAATATACAGAGCAACAGAGTATTAGTTCCTTCACTTTAGTTTGGCATTTCACGACATTAGTACACGTTTTTTACACGCGGCATGTATTTGCTCCTTTTACAGTATGCCAAAAACTTTTTGTCGCTTTTTTTAAAACGGATAACAATTGATGCCTGCGCAGATGTCATCCATATCAACATGGCCCTAGGGGATATACACAATGCCTGTAAAACATGGCTAGAATAGTCTTAGCTTTTAAGAGAGCATAAAATGATAAAAGAGTTGAATTGAGGGGATATAATCTTTATAAAGATTGTCTTTGCCATATCTAGCGGTAAAAGAATAGGTACTCTCTGTAGCTTCTTGCTTTGTTTTCTTACGGCGTACATACATTTTGTAGACATATATATGAAAAAAAGCCATACCTGTTCACTGTCTCGGTCTTTGGTGATCTTGCCTTCATCAATGGCGGGAGCACTATCTGGTAGACTAACATTTAGGGCCTTTCTTTCTACGCAAGGAGGGTCTTTAAGGAATTTTTCAGCCACTACATTGGATAAAAAACAGCATTTGATGAATACTAATACATTTACTATCCATATGATGGTTATACCAGATTTAACTACTTATTGAATGGATGAAATTAAACTTAGCTTAACTTATATCCAAACTAAAGCATTTGTATTGTTTTTATTTCATACATGTCAACGGGTGATGACCAACTAACATTATGCATCTCTGTTTTTCGTCTCGCCTGAAGTTCATCATGTACGTACATATTAGAGAACACCAACGCTCTGCAACTGCGTAAATTAAGTAAAATGCCTTACCTTGCTGCGACTTGAATTTCACAACCACGCTGTCACAATCGACTGGTTTTGTGCACTTGAAGTCTGATCCATAATGTCTTTTTAAATGCCTCTCCAATGTAGAAATGCTGCCATGAAAGTTCCTTACAAGAACAGATTTTGATTTGTTTTGTCCTTTGCCAGTCTTTTGTGGCTCCTCTACTGTCGACCTTGCCCTGGTCATTTCGCCATTTCTCGTCGCCTGTTCCTCACCAGCAGCTTCTGCGGGATTATCTTCGCGGCCATAGTTTTGGTAGTTTCTATCGACATTATTATAAAACTCCGTCTGCGTAAAACCCCCCTCGCCCGTATCGTCTTTCCTCCCTTCTTTGGAATTACCGGAGCCCATGGCAAATCATTACATACGAAAAAGCCTTTTCAGTGCAACACACATAAACATAAAAAAGACACGAATGCAAGACACGATACGCCTGCAGCGTTATATAAGCGGGCTCTACAAAGTGCTAAATATGGGGTATGTAGAAAGCTGTCCTCTGGACCTTATTGATCGGTGAAAGAGTTCAATTGGCGGTCGTCTAGAGCAAAGTGTTTGCAAGTAAGATAGCCGACATGTCAGGTACGTGCAGGTGTCACAAAGGTGGTGCAAGATGTGTATCTTATGGGTCGGCTGTCATTTAATTGACACTTCAAAGCCTTTTATTCTTTTAGTCGATAGTTTATATGTGACTGATTTGTTGGCTTTGTTAAAAGGTGGCTGATGATTTTTATATGGGGTATGTTATCTATTACATTGCATCACACAGGACAAACATAACGTTCGTCCTCGACAGCTGGCTCGCAAAGGCAAGAGAGACGCACAGGGAAAAAGTATTCTCCCAGAAACGAGGACAGTGCCTAAGGAGACGCTTAAGTTAGAGTCAGGCGCCAATTGTCCGCCTGCGAGTCCACAAAATGGGGAATGAAGCTAGCAAGATACAACAGAGCGAGGACGACCCACCAACAGTCACAGGTAGTGACATTTTCTCCAAGTATATAACGTTTTTAGGCCTAAGAAAAATATGCGTTTCTGGTAACACACAACCTACCCTGCCAGACCCCCCCCCCCAAATGCTGACTCTATCATTTTTGGTCAAAAGCAAGGGAAGAAACATAAATTATTGATCTGACATCTGAGTGATGAAAGAAATGTTGGTGATGAAAAAATATGAGTGTGTTGGAGAAATTTCAGTTTGAATATACATATCTCTAAGTCTTCTCTTTAGTAATACGTATATTTTTTTTTATATTCCTATTGGTTTATGCAGGGTAGTCGATGTTCAATCAAAAGAATATAATATAATATAGCCTGTATTATCTATCATTTCTTTACTATATTACAACTGTTTTTTTCTGGTACTATTTCCCATATTTTATTGTTGACAGATTAGTGCATCTAGTTAGAAGGGGTACATGGAGCTGTCTAGTTATTTCAGTAGTCTATCATTACAGGGATTGATATGTCTGTCTGTTGAAAACACTCCAAGCTCTGCTCTGCCCTGCATGCTAGGCTACATGAATTCCTGTACACACCTAAGATGCTTTTACTAAAATGACATCTGTTTGTTGAGTAAACCTTGCCCATATCTCATAGGTATATAATGTAACATTGTAGACTTGATGCATGTATAATAGGCTTTAAGTAGGGCCTTTGTGGTCAGTGAATTGCGGATAAGGGGTTTTAGACATTTACTGAAGGCGGCTTTGCGTGCCTTAAAGACAATTGCTTTTTAGATAAGGAGTAACTTTCTGGGAACAAATCAAGCCTAGATAACTGTATATGAGTTTGTGATTTAGATGTTTTCTACTCAAAGGTGGGTGTACAGTGTATACACTCCTGTGTAAGGAAGGTGGACCGCAGTCGATACAGTCTATAGCTAGGTCACTATCTAGAAATTAAAAAAAAAAGGTTTGGGCTAAGAATATTTTTCCCTTGTCGGACAGTTATTCGTGAATATATTTGAAAAAATTATCAAATTTGCCGCCAACCCCTTTTCCCCTTAGCTTGTAACACAGTAACCACACTGTTCGCTACGCTAAACGTTTTCCAAAAGTCTACGTAGCATACAAAAAGACGTTTGCTGGCGTTAGTATATTTAGATATTACTGAGCCGATGAAAAGTCGTGGTGAGGATTAATACCCCTTCGGCCGGCTGGACTACCCTAGCAGACTACTGACTCTATTTGTCCAATTTCTTCTATTATACCACTGATATGCGGAGCCGGATAGATTCTAACACAAGCCCGGTGATAATTTGTGGGCACATTTCCATCAGAAGATCACAGTTTTTAAACGTGTTATGTGATGTAATGATTTTGCAACTTC
The DNA here is from genome assembly GCF_000003815.2 of Branchiostoma floridae. Taxonomy (NCBI): domain Eukaryota; kingdom Metazoa; phylum Chordata; class Leptocardii; order Amphioxiformes; family Branchiostomatidae; genus Branchiostoma; species Branchiostoma floridae. The sequence continues at coordinate 23,845,824 of NC_049985.1, read as the reverse complement.
TCTCACTGGGCGTTGGTATGCAATGCTTGATGGTAAATCTAGCCTACTTTGTAATTAATTGCAGGCAAATGTACCTTTAGTATAATAATTCTAATATTATTATAAGACACCGTGCGGATGTTTGTTGCCATTGTCTAGAATTGAATTTAAAGTTTTGTAATTATAGGGCTAGGACATTTGATACTTTAGAAATATTTCTAAAGCTATTTCAACTTCATAAATATTTCCCAGGTAGTAAAACTTTGGAAATATTCATGGTGTGAAATTGGATACTTCTAATGGTTCCTAAATAATGATAACAGCATTCTACCATTATTTACCATTTTCTACTATTTTTTGGAACATTTTGTAAATGGTTCAGTGGGATGGGAAGATGGCAACTCACACATCCTTGCAAAGTATGGTTGGGTGCCATGCAACAATGGCCCACCACAAAGGACCCACCAGTGCCCACAGGGAAATCTAAAAATATACAGAGGCAGCTGCAATAGGGCTTATTTCTATGGGGCAAATAAACTAATGTCACAATTTGGCAAAGATTACAAATATTAGTAAATATTTGTAAATGTGAAAGAATCACACAGAGGTTTCACAATTATTCTAAATAAAGATATTTTTGTACAGCTACTTTCAAAATGTTTCTAAAATACTAAAAGGAATTCGAATAGATTAATATTTTCTTAGTCAATTTAAAAAAAATCATTTATTGTGGATTAGATATGCTTTTATTCAAAATTATTCAGATTTATTACAAATATCATCTAAAAACCCTCATGGTGACTTGGAATCGACTCTACCTTTAAGCGACTACCTTTATTTTCGGGGAGAGCGCTGATTCACGATTAAAGAAGGATAGCCGTACTATTCGCAAAGCAAAGGAGAGTCCTTGGCTGATTTTTTATCGTTCTTTTGGGTGAATGTTTATTGTTTTTTTATCGAGTTTTCTATTTCTTACCGCTTTCTTCATGTCTCATTTGACCGCTTACTATAGGTATCTACAGCAACAATTGCAGCACTGTATTATGCTGGCTACAAATAGCTGCATCAACAATTGTAGCATTTTGTAGCATGACTACAAAACTACCCTGACAACTACATGTGAAACTTGAATGGTCCATTTCCTATGTCCCTATTTGCATACTCTGTTACGCTGGCTACAAATAGCTACAGCTAAGATTGTAGCACATTGCAGCATGGCATCAAAAAACTACAACGACTACAGCTGAAACTTGGATTGTCCGTTTCTTATGTGCCTCTCCGCATATTTCATGACGCTGCCTTCAACTAGCCACAGCTACAATATTATTGTAGCACTTTTTAGCAAGACTACAGAAACTACATTGACTACAGCTGGAACTTGGATGGTCGGTTTGTTATGTTTTTTTCCGTATATTCCATTACACTAAATGCAACTATAGCTACAGATACAACTGTAGCATTTTGTAGCATGACTACAAAAATCACACTGACTACAGCTGAATTTGAATAGTCCGTTCTTCATACGTCTTTATTCGTATACTCTGATTACAACCGATTATGCTGATTACAACTACATGTAGCTATACAGCTACAATTGTAGCACTTTGTAGCATGACAAAACCACATTGACTGCAGCTGAAACTTGGTTGGTCAGTTTCTTATGTTCCTCTCCGTAAATGTTTAGGACGCTGACTACAACTAGCTACAAATTTAATTGTAGCACATTGTAGCACGACTACAAACCTACACTGACTACAGTTGGAACTTGAATAGTCCGTACCTTTGCTATGTCGCCTCCCGCATACTCTGTTACGCTGACTACAGGTATCTACAGCTACAAATGTAGCACTTAAAGTATGGCTTTAAAAAACACACTGACTACAACTTAATCACCCGATACATACAGGATTCATGTTACTTATCTATGAATCCTGGCATAGGATTCATGCTAGGTAGCAGTGTAAAGGAATCCTTTAGTCCTTCAAAGGATTCCTTTGACTAGATTCGAGCTTGAATCCTCAATCCTTCACGCACAGACTGACGGGAAGGTTTCACAGAAGGCAACCCCACAAAATGGCGGCGCCCCTAATTTACGTGGGTCCAGAGGATCGAAAGTGAAATAAGGTCATAGAAATTTCCGGAGAAGTTATTATTGGCGGTTGCAACTTATTTCTCATCGAGGGAAGGTTTCAAGCTGCTGGTAGGCATGTTGGGAAGCTGCCCAAAGCGAGGCCCGCGGTTCGGTTAAAATTCGTCTGCAGGCGCTCGTCTGCGTTTGTTGTGGTTTTTTTGCATCGAACTTACGGATTGATTTTGACTGTCTCTCTGGCTCTGGGATTGCCTGAAGGTAACGTTATGTAATGTTACGTCTTCGCAAATTACTAGTATCGCAGGTTCAACTACTTCTACTTCTGCAAACGTGCAATTTTGAGATGTGTCTCCTACCTGGGGAGGGGGGCGACCTTGAGTAGTAGTCACATGGTAACGGATTGATCCCGTTAGATAATTTTGTTTCTTATATAAAAGTTAGGGCAGTTATTCTTATCAACGGCCAATGTGCCACATGCACATGTAATATGAATTGAATATGACTGTGAACTGTTGCTTTTGATGTTCCTACTGAAAAAAAAACCTGAAAAGTGAATAACTGAAAAAAGCATGTATTATTGTATCCCCTTCTCTAAGTCTTGTTCTCTTTCAAATACTGTTTTGCTGGTATCCTCATTGCTCTTTTTCTTATACTTTCTCAAATTTTAGCATGCCATTAATTCTAGTTCAAATTAAAGAGTAAGTTCACCAACGTAGCGACTGGCAAAAAGTCAACGAGCTTATTACACGACGAGTTTACTAGCAATGGCACATGAGCCCATGGATGAGTCATTATATATAATATGACAATCCTCTTGTTCATCCTCCACTGTCGCCGCCACCAGAGAACAGTTCTCAGGACCAAACACAGACCCACAGAACATATGCTGCGCACAGAACAACTCGAAGTGACTGGGTGGAGAGACATTTACGACAAACTTCTCGCAACTGGCACAGAGCTCTCAGTCAGTGCTCCAACATCCTTCTTTGGTATGGTTTGTAAGCAGGAACAGCCCGTGGACATCTATAGTTGTTGGGACAACAGCAACATTCTGTTTCAGCTGCTTGGAACTCAACCATGAGAATTCACTCCACCTCCCAGAAGTATGGATGGTATCTTAGGTTGAGTTTTCTCACAAATTTGTCACAGGTCAATGAGGTCATTGACTTCTAGGGTTTGTGCTGCTAAATGTAAATATACCATGCTTCATTTTCAAGACTACTGCCCACTTCTGTGTCAGGGACCCCTGCAACACTGCAATTAAGTACATGTACTGGAATAGTAGAGTAACTACTTATACAAGTACTACAGTACTGTACTACAAGACTTAGTACTCCTCTTAACTTGACAGGTCTGCATACCCGTATGGTAAAATTGATTTGATAGCATGAAAATGTGTAAATCCTACGTACCACAAAGATTAAAATTTAGCAAGTTGGAAGAGAAGTCATGCTGCCCTGAAGCTTGAAATCAGAGCCAACTAACTTTGGTCACATTTGATTTGGTGTCACTTCAAGTTCAAAGTGATACCCAGGAACCGTGTAACTAGCACGCAACAGATCTTTCAGGCAGGAGGTTAAACTTTTGTTCAGGTTCCAAACAGATCCAGAGCTGGACTGGTAAACTTTTATACCTGTACCTGATGTAACGTTTAGCTATGCAGCCCTTCTCATGACTGTTTATCACATTCAATCTCCCTCACACAAACTTCTTTCATTGAGGTCTTGAAAATCCTTGGTTGATATGGGCAAAGAAGATCTTAATCTATACCCAAAGGAAATTCTAATGTAAATTAATATTGTAATAGTTATGTGAAGTTTTCTATGTTGTCCCCAAGATATCATCATATATTCATTCTTTTTTTATATCTTTTCAGAATACTAGTACGTTTCCAACCCACATGGATCCTAAAGCCTGTCTGCGGCGCCATGACGACTATAGATGTACAACTGGATCATCACCCAGAGCCCTAGCCTTAAAGTGTATGATGATGCAGGTGTGTAATGATCTGTTCCCTGTCACTGACAAATGATACTGCTCATGGATTCTATCTGAAAGGTCTGACCATGATGCAGTAACTTCTAGTACCTGCATGATTCAAACTCAAAGCAGACTGTTAAACACTAGATTGATAAATATTTCCTTATCTTTTTGTTATTTTAAAAATATTTCTATCATCTTTACATGTATGTGTACAATGTCATGTATATAAAGTAGAGCAATAGGATAAGACACAAAGCAATTAGGGACACAAATGATCAGCACTAAGTCTTGTAGAAATGAAGACAGATTGTGATATAGTATTCATTTTGTCAAGCTTTATTTTGCTGGAGTCACCATGAAATTAACTCTAGAATTTTGTAACTGGTCATAGAGAGTAACATCTGTTGCTGGAGTTTAAGTCCATAGTCAGACGACAGTCAGACAGCCATCTTAAAGTTATGCAGATTTATTAATAATATGCATGGATTTGAAGTCATGTTTCCAAGCAGTGAAACTGCATTTACTGGGTAGAAAATGGTAGCACACCTAATGTTCTCGCATAGAGGAATAATCCCTTCAAATTTGCTACCATATTTACCCATGCAGACATGTGCATATTCTGTACATTTGAATTTGATGCTCATATTACATTATTGAGATATATTTATTAACATTTACAAGACTGAACAATATATTACTCAACACTTAATATTCAAAATCAACACCTCTCCAAAAACGTGTTCAAACTTGATACATAGCACGTTTGTACACAGTGAAAGCATGGAATGGAGGTCTATAACAGCACAGTGAAATTGTAGAAGTTAGCTCACTCTGTCACACTCCAAGATTCAGACTCTGACAGAGAGCACTGGAGAAGTCCAATTAGAGTTTGTTTTAGTATAGGTTCAATGCCAAATATTGAGCTCTTGAATAAACCAAACAAAAAGCTCAAAACTAAACCAAACTGTAATCTCCAAGCAATCTCCTAGGAGTGTGTTTGGCTACCGGACCCAAACAAACTCCGGATCCTATGCCGGCTTCACTCCTCTGGCAGCTTTTGATACTACAACTGTATTTTATGCTACTGTAGGACCTGCTTGGAGATTAACCTGAATGCCGAGATGAGCATGATTGGGATCCACACTGTTTTCCATTCCTTTGTGGAAGCGCAAGGTGAGTGAATAGATGGACAGGTTCATCAAACTATGTGAGTCTTTAGTATCACCAGAAAAAGCTGATGCCTCTTTGCCTGTTGGAATAAAAAAAATTTGTACAAGTTACATACATCACACCAATAATTCTTTATTGGTCAGAAATTTTGGGTGCCTAAAAGCTTGAAATACTGTCTGATTCTTTTAGTTTAGGATCTGGGTGGTAAATCTCAATTTTATCCACAGTTCTAGAGCTAGATTGAATTGCATTTGATTTTTTTGTGTTTAATTTGTAATACTATGTTCGCAGCAGTCTCTGATATGAAGAGATTTCTTCAATATGTCCCCCAAAATGGCATATATAAAACATTCATATGGCAGCCTGACAGGGTGGTGGAAATTGGACTGCCATTCCCAAGATGAAATATTTTCTCCTGGACAGAGGAACAATATGGCCAATCAATTTGTTGACTTAGTCCTACAGCAGGGTAGCAGACTACCTTAGGAGAACAATGGAAAATTCCAAGCTTGTCACACCTTTTACCTGTCATGCCAGACAGCCGGCTTGGGTTGTGGTAATAGTAAGCTTGGGTTGTGGTGATAACAATAAACAGAGTGTCAAACACTGGAGTATTTGAAGAGAAAAATAGTTGTTTTCCAAATTCAACATATATACACACACAATCATAGGTCCCTGAGGGATATAATAAGCTAAAAAGAACTAATTTTGGTCCAACAGACCAGGATGATCTAGTTGTCAAACTGACTCAAAGGTGTGTATCCTTGATCTAAGCTAAATGGCTTTGTACAGGACACAATATGTGCCTGGTGACAGCATCCATTCATTCCCTCTGTTGAAAGACTTTCTTATACATGTACAGTGTGTTAATGGTTGTCTAAAATGGTAATGGAGTGTTTGATAGTGTAACATCATTTACTTGCTTTTAATTGTAATTCCTAGGAAAGAAAATGTTGTGTTCCCTGTTTCAGTCCTGAAAAGAATAGGGTCGGTAGGTAGGGATTTTCTTTTTTTCTTGTAATTTTTTTAGTAAGCTGGCCATACTTCTAGTGTGACATATTACAAATCAATACAGTTAAACAAAGTAAACTGAAATTCATGGGATCTTTCAATGTCAAAATTGAATGTTGTGCATAATACATACATTTAGCAGTTAGGACAAGCTGAATAAAAATTCTAACTGGAAACCATGTGACTCCGCCACCCACCCAAAAAAGTCTAGGGTTGGCAGGTTTTTCTAGGGTTACCTAAGGGAAACAGGAAACACAACATTTTTTTTTCCCTAGGCTTAAAAGCAGCAATGATAGAGACCACCAGTGCCAATACCATAATGATAAAAGTAACACATTTTAGGCACTTGAGCCAAGAGTTGAATCAGCAGGAAAACACTTCATGCATTTCAGTTTCTATTATTACTTTTCTATTGTAACTGTGACAGGATTTTGTATTTGTAGTGTAGACGGACTGCATAATTGATTTAGGCACACCACAACACTGTCTCACATGTATGAAATACAAATTTTGAACTACATCTTCTCTGATAGTACAGTTTTGTGTACAGCTATGGCCCGTTGTTCCATGTTATCAGCATGTTATATTGGGAATGCCAACTTTTCCTTATCAGAGCAAGACCAGAACCCAGTTGGGAAGTAGGAAGATAAATTGTAATAACAATTACAGTGGTCATTATGGATTAAATCATGATTTTCTCTCTCAACAGCTGTACAACTCCTTTTAGGAGTTTCAGAAGATCTGCAACAGGCAGCTCAGGAGAGGGATGGAGTCACCTTAGACAGTGCTGTGGACCAGTAGGGAAGGGGAAAAGGAGCAGGAAGGACAAAGAAAAAGGGAAAGAAGAATGTGCCCCCAAATCAGTTTGATTCAGAAGATGACATCCCTCTTACTGAACTGATGTCCTAGGAAGAACGAGATGGCTGTACTAGTATGCATGAGAGGGCTATATTAGCCTATATGTGCATTTACTGTGACCTACAACAAAACACCTCATTTTTATTACTTACTATTACGTAGTAACCTGGCTAGTCAAAAACAAACACAATGTCTAGTTGATGAATGTTAGCAGACAGCAAAATGTGATGATTTAAAAAGAAATAAACAGAAATTTCATATTCTGAAAAAGACAATGGTGTTTATTTTGTTCAACGTGTATGCAACATGAATTTAGATGGCGTCATTAGATGTGACTACTAGTAATTCATTTACACTTAGATTCCCGTACATCAATGACAATCTGCGCTTTGAATCATTTGATATAATACTCTGCAGTGACAATAACCAGTTACATCTGGAAACAATGTTATTAAATGAAGGACATACCTATAATATTTGCTGCATTAACAGGTAGTATTTCACACAATACATAGCGTAATAGTACTACTACATGTATATTGATAATAAATCTTATTCTTAACGATGACATGGCTCTAAATATGAAAATAAAGAGTAAAATGAAGAATTTCAAATGAGTATAAAGTTTTAACTTGTATATACAGTATATACATGTAGTTGTCTAATAGTTAAAAGTCTGCCTTTACTGTTTACAATACATTATGTAAGCTGTTGTAAACTTCTCTGCCTGGATCCTTTGTTCATCAGTCATGAGTCCATCACAGGTTAGGTGAACCCTGGCACCTGTGAATACAAGAACATACTAGCTAGTAGAACAAATATTTCATGGAAGAGTTATCCATCACAACCACAAAATCTGATAGCATGTCTTTATTGAACAACTTTGAAGACAGAGAAAATAGTATTTGGGGGGATTTCAAGATCCAACGGTGAAAGAACAGTGCAGAAATTTAAGCCAGTGACACCCAGAAACTGGAGCTAAAATGGATCAGCGCAAAGCCAACAGGAAATGTCAGCAGGCCTACAGGCCATTTGTTTTCCAGTAACCGGTACAAAAAATTCAGGTCCAGGTATGGTTCAGGTCCAGAGAATCAGGTCCAGACCTGAACCTGGACCTGATTCAGTATGTGAAAACTTGTGAATGGACCATTTCGCTACAAAGAAATGCTTTGTGGAGTATTCTACACTCACTGGCATTTTAAAATCCTACAAGGTTAACTGCCTCTGTACGATTGACTACATAGAAGTTAGAACTTGGTAGAAATGACTATAGACTCTACTCTGCTTCACCCTTGTTATTTTCTTTGACAGGTAAGCCCTAAAACATGTGAATGCCTGATCATAAAATCTGTTCATTTTCCAATAGGTCCAACATCCGATCCACCAATTTTTGTTCAGGTCCGTTTTTTCCAGATCGGTCTGATGAGAAAAAAACGGTTTTGTACCGGTACACCGTCCTGGTACCCAGCCGTAGTATCTAGTATTTGAGTATAGCGCTACTAGTATTACAGTAGAATGGAATGTGCAATGGACTTCATCCACTCTGCAGTCATTGAGGAGGGGGCAGATATAATTGCGGTTATGGTGTTATAATTTCAGTCAAAGCGGAGGCAGGAGGTACTGCATAACAATTACCTTTTTGATGGGCAGGAGTGCCCAGTTTCTGACATGCGGTCAATGCACGTGAAAACCAGGGTACATATATCTGTCAGTGTGATAGGGTCTCCTGCTGCATTGGTTGCATGCTTAACTGTATGCATGCTCGAGACAAAAACTAAATTAAGAAGAAAGCAGCTCTGGCTCCCATGAAGAGGGAGCTTGTATTTCACGCCAACTAATAGGGCCATTCTACAAAGTCCCGTGTCTAATATACATACCCTTCTCTACACGTGCATCCTGTCTACCAACATTACAACGCTATGCAGCAGCTCTCCCTCCCAAAACAATACTCGGCAGGTGTAGCCGTCAACAAAGAAAAGCATAGCATTTTTCTTTCGCCACTCTGTCACTCTATTTTTGACGTGTTCAAAATAGAATAGGGGGTTCTACCAGGTCCTATTTGCTATGGTGTTTGATCAGGGTCGGTCCATTACATGTGTAACAGTGGGGTTCAAGCGCTGCCGAACTGACCATGCCAAAAGCTCTGAGCTGTTGGCGTGGTCAGTTTGGCAGCGCTTGAACCCCACTGTAAATAATATACATGCAAAATATGCCATCTAAGAGTCACCACATCTAAATTGGTGCATATCATGGCTTAACTGGTGCCCATGGCTGCTGAGGCATGATGGAATAGAATTTTTATAATACATGTATAACGTTATATATATATATATATACATAATGTATATATATATAACTGTTATATTTTATGAGCTATCCAATTCTGTTTTGTCTTAGAGGGTAATACTAATGGCATGTAGCTGGGGGATACTTATTAGTCTAGCCAAGTCTTGATCTTTGTGACAGGGTCCTATTAAAAAGTTTGTGCCCTGCCGAGGAAGTAGCCCGCCTGCTTTGTAGCTTAGTATTGACCTAGTCCAGATTTTCCGGAAACCCTTGACATGAAACGTTTTCAGCGAGGATACAAACATGTTTGTAATTAATACACCGGCGAAGAACGTTAACGACTTTGACAGACACAGGCACTCACAGACCGTATGATTAAATCTCAGCCATACTAAATTCATCCAATACCATATAACAACTTACAGTTCAGTTCAGCAACTGATCTCTTCAAAACCTGAGGCTCTTCGTTAATATCGGAAGGTTAATTGTGAAACATTATCATGCCAAAACATAGCAGGGATTTGATTCCCATGCTTACCTTTTGATGTATCCTTGCCCTCACGCAATGATGAGAACTGCCAACAAAAACTTTCCATCGAAATTTCCATCGAAGACCTTATTTCACTTTCGATCCTCTGGACCCACGTAAATTAGGGGCGCCGCCATTTTGTGGGATTGCCTTCTGGAAACCTTCCCGTCAGTCTGTGCGTGAAGGATTGAGGATTCAAGCTCGAATCTAGTCAAAGGAATCCTTTGAAGGACTAAAGGATTCCTTTACACTGCTACCTAGCATGAATCCTATGCCAGGATTCATAGTTAAGTAACATGAATCCTGTATGTATCGGGTGACTTAATTAGGCCCTTACGGCTAGCTACATTTGTCGGCGATTTCGTAATGTCATATAAAAGCCTGACACGGCTTCGGCGAAGGTGTTGCAACAGGTCCGCGCGCACAGTTAAATCCCTTTTCCGAAAATTTCGTGATGTTATCCACGGAACATCTGTCCATAAGGGCAACTCAAATTCTGTTGTATGCACCTTTTCCAGGGGTACCTTCACCTCCAATGACCATTTTGGGGAGCAAAAGTATTAAGGAGTCCGTGTGCTTTTAGAGACCGATACGCTACCAGTGTTTTTTTCAGCATTCAGAATACAAACAGGTATATGCTTACCTGTGCTTAGATAGCGTTCATTATTAGAAACTAGTTCATTTTTCTTTATGGTATTGCTTTAGAGATGTTTTCAGCACAGAAGAGAAGAAACTGCGACAAATTATAAAGCTAACTCATCCCGTGTTTTATCTGGTGTTGATTTATACCTTATATGTATACTGTTTTTTTAATCAACTTGTTACCTTCGCCACAAAGGCTATATTTTCGGTAGCAAAAATAGTGCTGTGACCCAATATGTAGGTCAACGCATATAATATTTGAGCAGCTGTGGATGGAATTTCTTGATATTTGGTACTTAAGTAGCGGTTGCAAAGACCAAGGATCTATTCTAAAACGGTTCAACTTGCACTTTCTGTCGGGACTGCAGCGGGGCCAGTGTGTGTGTGTGTGTGTGCTTGCGTAACACGATAACTCGAAACGCTGTGCATGGTATTTGGTAGCTATGTAGGGGTTTGAAAAACAAAGATCAACTTCAATAAAAGGTATCCTGGCGACAATTGTGCCTCTTGGTGGCTTGTATTGAACGGTATTGGGCGATATTGTTGAATGTAATCTTTGAATAAGTGAAGCAGGGGTTAGTGGATTTGTATTAATTTTAGTATGAACATATCTTAGGTCATGATTAGAATACTGAAATATATTGCTTAATTTAAATTCTTAAATTTATTCAAGCAATTAATGTAGAATAGGGATATTAGTATACCTCATATGTGGACCCATTGACTAGTATACCTCAGATGTTGACCCATTGACTAGTATACGTCAGATGTTGACCCATTGGCTAGTGAACCTCAGATGTTGACCTATTTTCTGGGACACTCTTAAGCTCCCTGGCCAGCAGCTGTTCCGCCTCAGTTGATGAGAACGAGGTTTACCCTAGATTTGTTATGATGTTTATTTGTTTGCAGATGCATCATGAAGGGAAGGGGTGTCACCATTTTGATCAGAAGGGATGTTTTGGGTGATGTTACGAGACATGGAAAAATAGTGCGGTGGTCTTGCTTGAAATGGGCCAGAGTCTAAAGGATCTTACAGGTCTGGATTTAAGAAATGAAGCGACAAGATATGATAATGATCACAGCCTGGCTTTTGGTTGCTATGGGACTGGGTAGTGTTGTCATGTAGTGATTGACAGCATCACACCTCTTATCTGTCCTTGAACTCAGTCTGTGCTACTTGTTCTGGTGGTTGGAACTGCCGACTATGTATGTACAACTCTATCAATATGATGTTGTCATTCTGATTGTCAACTGACGGTTACATCAAGAAATGAATCTAAAGAAATAGCTCTACATAGACTATCATTCCTTTAGATATGTGGCGTAACTTTTGATGAGAAAATGGGGCAATACAGCAGGGACATTTGATTCTGTAGAAAACGTACTAGTATTTGGGGTTAATAAAAGTTTTCATCGATCAGTGACTTATCAAAGGTAAGCAAACATACCTCCAAATTTTCGATGACTGTCAGTCCATCATGTTCACGGAGTAACCTAGTTCTCGCGAGAGTTGCGAGAACTAGGTCGAGACTTGCGTTGATCTTCTGCCCCTCACCCCCGCCTCCTTGCGAAGTAGAGGTAAGTAAGACTTGGGCAGTTCCCATCCATCGTTCCGGTTCAGTTTTGCTCCTTCCAATTGAATGTGTACTGCTTCTTTAACCTTCCGATGTGCATTGCGTGGTTCTTGGTCAATGATCATAATATTGTCAGAGATGGGTTTGGTCGTTACAATGTGGCGTGATTTGAGTAAGTGCTGACTGAGCGCGGATTTGCAATCCTTGTTGTCTATGGACTTCTGATGCTCTGCGGTTCGTTCACCTAACGATCTTTCAGTTTCCCCTACATATACCTCCCCACACTGTTCACACGCTATCTTGTAAATGACACCACACTTTTCACTGGGTCCAAGAGGGTCTTTAGGTCGAACAAGGGCATTGCGGAGAGTATAACCGGGTTTGGAGAATAGGCTCACATTATGCTTGGCATACGCGCGTTTAAGTCTCTCAGTGACGCCTTTCAAATAGGGGAGTACGACGTAACTAGCGGGAGATTGTTCTTTGTCTCTAGAGTGCCCATCCTTGCTGACTCGTTTCTTGTTGATGTTGTCCCCCTCCTTCAGAGCCCATTCTGGGTAGCCACAATGTCGGAGTGCAACCCTCACTTTTTCCTTCTCTGCTTCTCTCAGAGTACGGTCTTCTATAAGAGTGTTGGCTCTGTGCATAAGGGTCCTCACTACACCTAGCTTCTGTTGGACCGGATGGTTGGAAGACCACTGTAAGTAGTGGTCCGTATGTGTCTCTTTTCGGAACACGTCTGTGGTGATGGATTTGTCTGTGTTTCTTATCATCATCACATCCAGCATAGGGAGGCGGCGGTCTTTCTCCCTCTCAATGGTAAACTTTATGCTGTCATGTTGATTGTTGATGTGTTCAAAGAGTTCTTGTTCATGTTTCTGCTGGTTAACCACCCCGGTGTCATCAACGTACCTCCCCCAAAACTTTGGCCGGTAGGGTGCAGTGTCCAGGGCTTTCCGCTCAAACTCCTCCATAAATAGGTTAGCCAGGACCGGTGACAACGGCGAGCCCATTGCCATACCATAGGTCTGTTCGTATATCACATTGTTGTATTGGAAGTAAGTCGTACTGACCACAAGGAGAAGAAGGTCGCCGAACTCCTTAGGGGTCAGCAACGTACGGTTCTTCCAGGTTGGGTCACCCTCGGCTCTCTTCATGGCCATCTGCACCACTTCTTCTCCCGGGACACTGGTAAAGAGTGCCGTAACGTCGAAGGAGGTGAGTACCTCCCCGTCGTCTAAGGTGACTTCCCGAATCTTAGTGACTAAGTCCTTAGAATTCTTAATGTGCTCGGTGGATTGTCCAACCAGAGGGCTGAGCAGGTCAGCCAGGTGTCTAGCTAGGTGGTAAGTGATGGAGTTTATACCTGACACAATCGGTCTCATCTTGAGTGGGTCCTTGTGAATCTTGGGTGTGGCATAGAACCTAGGTGTGGCATCAGACGTGGGGTAAGTCTTGTCATACACCTGAGGGTCGAGGTGTCCTGCTTTCTTGATTTCCCTCAGTTTTCTCTGCAGCCTTCCCTTGAGTGTCTTGGTGGGGTTGGTGGGACCAATAACCTTGTATGTGTTCTTGTCTCCTAACAATTTTTCACACTGTTCCACATACTCTGTCTTATTCATCACTACAACAGCCTTGCCCTTGTCTGCTGGAAGGATGACAATGTCCTTGTTTTCTTTAAGTGACTTGATGGCCTTGCTCTCATCCTTCGTTAGGTTAGGCTTGGGAGGCTTGGCATTCTGGAGTATTCCTACCACCTCGTTCCTCAGCAGTGATGCTTCTTCCTGATCGAGTTTGTGGCAGGCTACCTCAGTGGCCGCGACGATCTCTTTGACTGGAATATCGCTAGGGGCGATAGCAAAGTTAAGACCTTTTCCTAGAACACGCATTTCACATGGGGTGGGTTTGTATTTTGACAGGACTCTTACCCATTTTTTGAGTTGTGTGCCGGATAAATCGATGTTCCCCTGGTCCTGGTTGGGCTGAGAGTCTCCAAGTTTCACGGTCTTCAGTTTCTCCAGCTTATTGATCTGCACTGTTTTAGAACGTCGGAAGGTGGCTTCCTGTGACCTCTGTACATGGGCGCTGGTTCGCTCAAACATGTCCGGGTTATGGGCGCCATGACAGCGATTGCGAAATTCCTGTTCGTACTGCCGGCATTTGCTTGTAAGTTGTTCTACTTTGTGGTGTGTGAGGTGTATGCGTTCACGTAGGAGGGCTTTTGGAGGTATGTTTGCTTACCTTTGATAAGTCACTGATCGATGAAAACTTTTATTAACTGTGAACATACGTGACTAATGAATCTCTTCAACGGTACTAGTATTTACTTGTAATGCATAGACGTTGTTTTCTATCCAGAGTCGGGGCGAGCACCATTTGCAAAAACGGCTTTTGCGTATCTGCTTCATGAAGATACCTACGGTTTTTGCACGTCTCTGTCTTTCCTGGAGTCTTGCCTACTGCGCCGCGCCGTTCGCGATTTCAGCTTTCCCCAAAGTAGCCCGAAACACGACCGGCAGAGCAGTGAGCACCTATCAGTCTTCCCTGTCCGAATACATGTATATAATGGCAAAAAGAAGCTGTCAAAAGTCACGTACCTGAAGTTTCGTCCTTGAAAAACTAATATTTACAGGGTTGTTCGGCATCTAAAATGTCCATTTTCAACTTTTTGAAACTTTTTGACCGCTGTGACACAAGTGATTTGCAGCCAACCTGGTGACCTTTGACCCCATCTGGCATTAGGATGACAGCTACAAAACAAACTTCTATCTAGTGTTCTAGGCACCCAAAAGTAACAGGCGGGGTTTTCAACATAATAAAAAACCTACAACCCTTACCTGTAGAATACAGCTCCAAAATTCCAACATTTCTAAAGAAAAATTCATCTTCTGTTACTTTTAAAAATCAAGACTCACCGGGGACCTTCTGCGCAGCCGTCAATTAGGGTCATTGCCATGTCAAGGTCGCAGCCCACAGTATTTTTCCGCGACCCCTATGACGTCGGTAAAAAAAGTAGTGCGATCTAGAATCTAGAAGCGCCTGTAAACACTGTAACGTGAAAGGCAGCGGGTATTAGCCTTGCTATATTGTAGTATAAGGAGTCGACTTTCAGTTGGTATGTGTAAGGTTTTGATGTTTGTCCATTTGGTGTATAAATGCGCGTGGCCTTTACAGCTGCCTGCCTCGGTGAGTCGGCTGCAGTCCCTTATGACCCCGCATGACCCCATTTAAAAGAGGTCTTTACAAAATTTCAAAACGACAACTTTTTCTGCTTTTTCAATTATTTTGGTAGGTTGTACCCTCAACTTCAACATATTAGTATAGTTTGTCGTGATTGAAAACTGCACCCTACTATGATTTTATCAACCTCGATGTCTGTCACATTTAACTATAGAAATCAACATAGGCCGAAAACTGTGTTCTGCTACCTCAACGGATCGCTATGCCTAACTGGTCCCGTCCGCCATCTTTGATCACGAAGTTCGGCGATGTTTGGGGCCGCTCCGTAGCCTCCCGAAGCGCTTCAGACCACTTTCCGACCATAGCCTGAAAGGCTACGGAGCATTGCCGAAGGCTGTCCCGGACATCGCCGAACTGGTTTTAGGCAGTTTTCTGCCCACATAGATCAGAGAAATGTACTTTATGCCAAGCTTTCGTTGCTGGTCACATGAAATCTTACCACCAGGCTAGGCAAAACCATAGTTCCAGGAAGCAGCGTCTGCGCTTCGAGTTTCTAAAAAAATCCCCACAACATCATGTTGTTATCCCAACACAAACACTTCAGCATGCCTTTGCTCCCATTGGACCTTCACACAAGTACCACAGCCTGCATAGACCATGGGAGAGGCATCTAGCCCAGCCCATCGAGTTGATGTTACCAAGTTTGTGTTACACAGACTAGTACTAGTATTCCCTATAATATGTAGAACTATGAACAGTCATATGATTACAACCCTCCAGCTTTTTTTTTCGTTATGGCGTTCTGGGACCTCCTTCAGAGACCCTCAAAAATCCAATAATGTATGGCTGAAAATTACTGAAATAGTGATGGCTACCCTGATAAATCTGATGAAGCTACTAACAGAAGTTTTGTATTTCCATATAGCATGTGCTTTCTAGTTTTACAGACCAAATGATGAAGATAAAACATTGAAGATAAGAGGGTGTACTAGGGGTCACCATAACAAACGAAAGTTGAATTTCAGCAACTGTTATATTTAAGGTGCATTATCTGCTATACGCAGTAGTTCTGATTGGTGCTTTTCATGTGGCCGGTGGAAGGAACACCTACCATTAAAAAAAAGCGTCATCTTTTGTGGCCATACATATCCCGTGTCATGGGGGGGGGGGGGGTAATGGGGATTTAGGACTAAAATAGATCAGATAGTGATGTCTTACTATCATGATTGCACTAACTTAGAACGATTTCTTGTGCAGCTGTCTAAAAGCCATACACGACTCATAATACTACAATTAATTTCAAGTATTTATTTGGATAAGTGTATTTATGTGGATACAAGGATAGTTAAAAATAAATTAGAAAGGAAATTAATCTGCTTTAGAGCTGGGGTGGGGCCTTCTTTCACATCGCATTAGACCAGTATTCCTTACGCTAGAGGAACCATATCTGGCGAGTTTTCTTATGTTACTCGTCACAATCTATGTACGAAAACTCTCTGACATGAATGCAAGATTTTTAAAAGCAAAGAGATGTTGTACGGTCACTTATAAAAACTGTCCAAATCAGTCAAAGTAATTCAAATAGATTTAAATTTCAATATTAGATTTTTAAGAAGTTAGAACTTATAATTGTTGTTTAGGAATCATTTTATCCAAAATAATTCATAATTCTTGCAAATATTGTAAAAAAACAAACATTTTGATTACTGGGGATGGACTTTTGAAATGTATTATTGATATACTGTTATGCTGTACATGTTAGACATTAAAGAATGCTCGGGCTTTAAAACACACTCCTTCTAAGTGTCAATAGAGGTTAATGTTTGAATGGAACAATGCTTTTGATTTATAGTCACAACAGCCATGTAACTATCTTCCTTTATCTGAACCAACAGTTGGACCACAGGACGAACCTACGCATGGAGAGCTGCCATGTTTGGAATATCTTCTTGGTAAGATTTCGTTCCTTTAAAAATAAAAATAAAATTGGTAGCTTCCAATGTGTTACTTACTTACCTTACTTAGACTAGACATCTGACCCCAAAAGTTCCAGACCTATAAATCAAGTTTAACTAATGTTCTATTCAAGAAGGTTTGTCTTTAAGGTTAACCTTGTTGATTTATGTGAAGTAGACGTTAGAATTTGAGTCAATAAGGTATATTCGTCTATGAGTACTAATGAAAAACATTGACGGATATTTTCACTTTGTCAACATGTTTGACTTCAATCTTTTGCTTACGAACGTTTACAATTATACTCCTCTCACAGTTATTTACAAACAATGTAATCGTCTTTTGTTGGATGTTTTTAACTTTAACGACGTCAACGTTTAACCCGTACAAACGTCACTGTCGTTGTCGTTGTTTGCAGAAACACCATCGATCGAGGTAGTTCGGGACGATGCGGTCAGTATGAACGCCTTAAAGACGTACCTTTCCAACAACAGGAGGTCACATGGTGGCAAAATCACGTCAATATCCGAGGATGATGACTGCTACGTAGTCACCTTTGCGAACATGGAGGGTAAATATAACTAAGCCAGTTCGAAGGTTCGAAGTGAACTTGTGCAGCATGATGCGATGTGAATGTCAAAGTCTGATGTCTCTGTGGGTTCTTTAACTTTATATCCACAATATATCCTACTTGAGGTAGCTTTTTAGAACATACCGAGCATAAAATATACTTGAACAAGATTTCGGTGACCTCATACCTCAATTAAATATTTAGAGCTTTTATCAATTTCAAGCAATCGACTAACACATTAACATAATTTATGCATGGTGTTGTTCATCATTGACTAACGTACATATGTCACAATTTTGAAATTCCCATCATTGATAATAAAACGGTTTTTGAAATTTGTTACATAAATTATGCAAATAAGCTTCTCATTACCATATTTTATTTCTCCTTATATTCCACTTATCACAATCAACAAGTGCTATATTTATTGAAGTCCAGTTATTGCAAACAATGGAATTATACAATTTTCTCTATATCAACTATGCAAATTAAGTCCTAATTTGCATAACATGCATATAATTATGAACATCTTTGCCCGAGCTACCCGTATACCTAAAATGATGTCAATCCTTTCTGCAGTTATCCTCTTTGGAAAGTCGCGACTAAAACGCCCCTGCAGTTCCGAAATTAAATGATAGGGGACTGAAACCTGCCCCACTTTGTCATAACACTGCAAGCTATCTACCAGCCAAATGTCAAAACCATATAACGTCCAGGACAAGAGATACATAGAAAAAGCTGCTTTGACAGAATATTGTCATTAATTATGAAAATGTACTTCTATTTTGCATATTTGGTATGTTAATTTGTACAACATTATCTAAGGTAACCACATACCAAAAACATGAAAATCAATTCGTCCCTTCTTGAGTTATCGTCTTCTGAAGTCTTTGACAAAAATGCCCCGGCAATCCCGAAACCAAAATTATGTCACTTATTCCTATAAGCGCACGAGCTATCTAACACCCCAAAATTGTGACCATAGCTTGCAGAACCAAGGGAAGCCACAAGGTGGCTTTCCTTACACACTACCAACACATCAAGTATGAAACCAATTCACCAAGCCGTTCAAGAGATATCATGTTTACACACAGACAGACAAAAGCAGAGTAAAATAAAACCTCCATGACATTTCATGGAGGTAACATGCATTGGCATAATACCGGTCATAAGCCTTATACCGGTCGATTAAAAATAACTTTTGGAACTTAAAGAGATCTACACATGCAACAATAGTTATTTCTGAGGTATGCACACTTCAGACATCTAGGTGTCCAATACATAATTTACAAAGCATCGATAACAATGCATTCGAAGACAACAAGGCCAAAAGTTTTCAGGTCATTTTCGGGGCAGGCGAGCTCGTCGTGGGACAAACACACTGTCACGTTCATCGCCAGATTTGTAGATAATAATCACATGTGCTCACGGCACAAGACGAGCATGATTCAACAGCAATCTTGAATTTCTTTTGGTGACCTACAACTCGTGTAAACGTGTGAGCAACCGTTGCATTATCGCCCGGATCTACGGCTGAATGGGTCAAATTGAACGTACGCCGCTATTTTCCCGCCGTTTTTAATGCTACGGCCAGCAGTAAAGTTTCACGTCATAGCGGTTGTGACGGACCAAAATTAAATGAAAATTATTGTTAGTATAACATCCATTGGCATAATACCGGTCGGTTTACTGCAATTTCTCAAGCAATGCTAATTTGGCAAATGATCAACGCATAATTTTCTCCAGTTACATGTTGCTGTTACAGCTTACCTTTGCCACTTCTTCTGTGTAAATTATTTTGTCTCTCTGGTCCTGCTAAAAACATAATATCGTAATTGGAACACACCACGGACTTGCACGGAGAACGGGCGCGTGGTTGGAAGGGGGTGCACTATACCGGTCGAACGAAACACGGCACAATTAACTGCCGCTATGTACCTTTATTCATCCTCTG
>NC_049985.1:23818175-23825773 GCF_000003815.2 Branchiostoma floridae | reverse complement strand
ATTCAAGATTGCTATCCATATTGTGATGGCTCTTGCTGTTATGCAGGCATGCACATTGTATTTGAGGTTCAAGTGATGAGAAGGTGACAGTGTGTTTGTCCCACTACGAGCTCGCCTGCCCCGAAAATGACCTGAAAACTTTTGGCCTTGGTTTCTTCGAATGCATTGATATCGATGCTTTGTAAATTATGTATTGGACACCTAGATGTCTGAAGTGTGCATACCTCAGAAATAACTATTGTTGCATGTGTAGATCTCTTTAAGTTCCACTATTTTTAATCGACCGGTATAAGGCTTATGACCGGTATTATGCCAATGCATGTTACGCCCAGTTTCTAATGACTTTTTGTATGCTCATGCAGATTTTTGTTTTGTGCAACTACTAACAGGAAAGAAAGAAAGGAACAAAATGTATAAAGGTACATAGCGGCAGTTAATTGTGCCGTGTTTCGTTCGGCCTGTATAGTGCACCCCCTTCCAACCACGCGCCCGTTCTCCGTGCAATTCCGCGGTGTGTTCCAATTACGATGTTATGTTTTTAGCAGGACCAGAGAGACAAAATAATTTACACAGAAGAAGTGGCAAAGGTAGGCTGTAACAGCAACATGTAACTGGAGAAAATGATGCGTTGATCATTTGCCAAATTAGCATTGCTTGAGAAATTGCAGTAAACCGACCGGTATTATACCAATGGATGTTAAATATGTCCTGTTGAAATATCATTAAACTTTATGATGACTGACATAGATATTTGCCGTTGTTCGTGCTTAGTTTGTATATATAGAAAGAAAGGGCAAGCTGCATTTTATATCGCTATGGTACTTTCTTATGTTAAGGCACTTTGCATTGTTATTGAGATATATCCAGTGCTTTTATTACCTCCATGAAATATCATTGTTACTGGCGTTTGTGTGTGTGTGTGTGTGTGTGTGTGTGTGTGTGTGTGTGTCTGTCAACAAAATAACCCAAGGACGGCTAAAAGAATCAGTTTTATACTTCTTGTGTTGGCGAGAAATGATTAGATTTGGGGGCCCCCACATGCTACCTACCAAATATGTTTATGAGGAACTGGTTTTGCATAATATATGCAAAAATGGTAAAACCACTTAATGATTAATGATGGGATTTTCATTCTTGTGACATGTTTATGTAAGTCAATGAGGAACATCAACATGCATAAATCATGTAAATGTGCAAGTGATTTGCAAAAAAATTTACAAAAGCTCTAAATATTTCATGGAGGTATGAGGTCACCGAACTCTAGTTTATTAAATAAAGCTTTACAATAATAATGGACAAATACTGCATCTAATTAGAAGTTCAACCAATGATAGAATTTTTAGTTTAACTAAGCAAATAGTGATGCATACCAGTCCAGAACTTACATTTCTATTCTTTTCATCGTTGCATACTGACAGGGTGGGGGCGGGGCTATGGGGTCGCTCTTACGAGTGCTATTGCATTTTAAAGCCTCTATACAAACAAAAACACAACAAATCCTGGACGTAATCATTAGTATGAGAAAACAAATAGATTACGCAAATTTTAATTATAAATAGTACATAAACATTTTTACTACTTTCGCCATTTTTATATTAGATGGTAACTAACACAAAGGACCCTGCTAACACTACTACGTAAAATGAAAATTTAACTGCAAAAATAAAAAAAAGATATATGAATCACTATTGGGATGAATTCTAAGTGAAGAAAATAGTGGCAGGTACCTTATCCTTTATCACCACGCAAACCGAGACAGTGAGAAGAGACTATAGAGAGAAGGGGACAAAACTGTTATCACAAAATAAGCAAACTGAACAAACACAACCAAACTGAAAAATAACTGTTTACACAGAAAGAAAAGACAATTGGATTAAAAAAAATAAAGTAGTCATGTTAATTTCATTCGCATTTTACGGTACTCAGATACAGGAATTTCAATTGGATAAAAATTCGAAGTACACAATACCATATTGGGGCGGTTTTAGTATACTGCTTGTCTACTGAATTACACACTATTTTTTATTTCTTTGCTGTTATTCAACAGTTGCCCAGGAGGTATTATCACATACCCATGAACTGATGGGGACATCGTTACAAGTTCGCCATCGCAGTAAGTGTTCTGTATGATTAACTCCTTTATATAAAGGGAAATATTAAAGTGAATGTTTAAATTCTTGAGGACAGCGTCTTTGGTGTAACCAGGCCTATGGGTGGTCACTACCCTCAGAAAAGCACTATAACTGTTGTACATGGTTAGAAACATTTGAAATATTAATTCCACACCTAGGCTTGTATTGTAGATTCGAAGCAGGAACTGCGGGCAGAATTTGACATCGACGAAATGTCCAAATTCGGTCATCGATTCATTCCTGCTTAGAATGATTTTTTTTACTAAAAGTCTAAAAATATCAAGTACATCTTAAGTTATATGTCAACAATGTCACTTATGTAACATATATTGGTGACTGAATATGATGTACATGATTGTAAATGTTACAGAATATATGGATATTTCGTTGATTTAAAATCAAAGAAGAATTAAGGATTCCTTTAGTTATTGAATACAGTAATAGTAAGTAGTATACAGAATATTCTTGACATTCAAAAGTATCAAGAACATCTAGAGTTGAACGACCTCATACCTTTGCCAAATGGTTTAAATCTTTTCGAGTGAAGTATTTAAATTTCTCCCCATTTGATTATGTAAATACGTTCCTGATTTACGTAATTATTATGTAAATAACTCAGTTGATCAGGATCTCCATCCAAGAGGAACAAGTCCAAAGTATTAAATTCTTATCGTAGAAGAGAATGCCATTTTAGTGTTTGCCTATTAATTACTAATTTGCATTATTTAAGTCTAATGATGTTCACCTTCACTAAGCTTGATAATGTTGTAAGTATGAAGTTCCCACTAAGTAATCCTATTTTCTCTTTATGCATAACTGATATGTATTTACAATCCTCATTCTTCTTCTTCTGTTTCTATGATTTCCGCAGAAAATCCGACAATCGAAGTTATCACAGATGGAAGTATTGATGAGGAGCGTCTAAAGGTTTATTTTACCAA
Source organism: Branchiostoma floridae (assembly GCF_000003815.2). Lineage (NCBI taxonomy): Eukaryota > Metazoa > Chordata > Leptocardii > Amphioxiformes > Branchiostomatidae > Branchiostoma > Branchiostoma floridae. The sequence continues at coordinate 23,822,700 of NC_049985.1, read as the reverse complement.
CACTCATTCTTCTGGCGGAGGACCCATAGAAAGAATGATAAAGGACTCCAATGGTGTTTTCTACACGACGGTTCAACACAAGCAAGTGTTCTACATTACGTTTCAACACAGGCGAGGTGAAACTGATTTATATATTTTTTTTTAATTTCTTTATTTGCAACAATACATGCATACCATATATTAAAGTCAATAAAATACATGTACGGAGGTAAGAGTGTTGGCTATACGATTACTGAAATAACCAAGGTTCTTCTGACAGCAGAAAATATTCTCAGGTAAAACTCAATTTTCTTCATTCAGGGCGACTTTTTGTTATTTTGGAATAATCCATTTTTTGCACATTGGTGATTGTGGAATAACATTGCTGCATGCTGAATGGAGGAGGAGTGAAATATGCGGTAATTCTTATAAGCAAATGCCAGCATTTCCATGGTTTTAGGTAAAATCAATTTGTGTGCCTGTTTGTTCATATGTGATTTGCGCTCAGCATAAATCAAAAAGCTGGGATGGATCCTAATTGTATTTGGAAGGTAGAGATCCAGAAGAAATTCGTCAAGTACGATAATGGGCCGTCTAACGGCTTTCGAGGGTCCTGCAATGATAATTCCATAAAATTTTGTTATTTTGACATGCTATGGTAATGGTGTTTGAGTGGTCAAAGATTTGTGATGGATCATGTAGTCTTACCTTTACTTCTTGTACTCTTTAAAATCACTTTACTTTTAGCTGCGGTTGATGTTGTACGGAAACCTTCTCACTTCATTGGAGAAAAGGAAGTGACTGTCTCCGAGAGGCTGAGCCTTATCGATGGCAAGACTTTGCTTATAAAGGTATGGATTTATAAATGTTATATCATCAATAAACCAGCCACGTCTTTCTTTTTACTTAGTACGTTTAAATTCAGTAATTGCAGGTGCATATTTAATATGTAATGGTATAAAGCATGGTGCACGTGTTAATCTAGCCATTTTTGACCAGTTGATTACTTTACGCATTCGGAAAATCAGATCATAATTTATCCTGAAAAAAGACAAGAGGACTGGTCAAAACTACCTTGTTCCCAATCATCGTCTTGTATGTATATAATTGCAGGAATCCCATATGGTAATCTTCATTCAATTTGAAGTTGACTTGATATTTATCACAGTAAACTATATATTACAAACACAGGGCATTCCTACAAGCTGTGACAATGGATTTCTCAGGGACTACTTGGAAGGGTTGGGCAGCGCCGAAAACAGGCTCTCCGTTACCGGTATCATCCGGGGTGAAGATGAGACCATAGCAGTAGTGTCCCTGCTCCACCATATAGGTATCTCCTAACCCACTTCTGCTTATTTTAGAAGGCTGAAATTTGACATGTATAGTATAAATGCATACATGTTTGTGTTTGTGTTTGTTGTATGTTTGCTTTTTTCACAGTGACCTCTTCACTTGAAACCACCGTGATTTTTTTCAACGCAAGCGCAATCTTTCGCGACTTGCACACGTACACGTCATTAACCTTGAATATGCTGCAAAAGTATCGGATCCGTATACAAAATAGGATAAAGATAAACTCTTATAAAATCTAATATATTTACAACCTTGAATTTTCAATTTTCTTGAATTTCTTTCAGTAAATAATCGCAAAAGGAAATGGAAATGGACTAAAAACACCCAGTTGAACGTTAATTTTTAGTGAAAAAAGGTAGCTACAAATTCTATGGGATTTTAAGCTAGTTATTTTTTTTTACTTTTCATAAGGATCACTATCTTAAATGTTGGCCAATGATGTCATTATATGAGCACAACTTATTCCTATTGAATTATAATAGACATTCTAGATGGCAGAATTTTTTTATTCAAGAACTTTGAAGTAATAAAGCAAGTAAACGTGAAAAATACATTGCTAGAACCGACATTAGCGAGACTTGATTATTTAACACATTTATTTAGCCCTGAATAGTATTTTAGGACAGAAAACGTGATAGTTGGAAAAGTTGTGATAATTAGTTTTTAGTGGTTATTTCAATAAATGTCTATATACTACTGAAATAATGTGATAGAGGGGTGCTATCCCATTTTTTCTCTAGTAGACACAAATTAAGACTAATCTTTTAACCTTTTATTAGTAAAATAATGGGATAAAGGGTTGCTATCACATTATTTCACTAATATACCGACATCTCTTACTAGTAAAACAAGAGTCTGAAAACTCAAACCTGCTTGAAATAATTTGTTTTGTGATGGTGCGTATGGTGTGTTGTGGGGGTGGATATGGTTTGACGTTTGGCAAAATTATTCCATCATTGTTCTTAAGTTATATATCTACCTATGGTAAACAGTGAGATCCAAAACTACACCTTTCTGGTTTCCTCACCATTTCATTTTTATTTCCTATTGTTACACCTGCACCTGGCACATACATTGTATCTCAATGTGTATATAATGGTTCGCACCATACAGAGGTGACAGCGATGGTCACAGTTGCTTTTTTTGCTCCTTGGAAGATTTTGACCAGAATGCCCCAGCAGTTCTAGAGCAAGCTGCTAGAGGGCCCAAACATACAACACTTCTTCCTTACACCACAAGCTATGTGCCACCAAAAATCAAGACCATAGCATATCCGTGTCAAAAGATACAAAAATCCAAGTTCTGTTGCAGTTCTGGGGATCCAAAATTGACTTTGACCTTCGTCTTCCAAACACCTACCAAAATACCAAATATCATTACAATCCATCAACAGGCTCTAAAGTTATGCTGACCACAAATATGTGGAAACACAAACAGACACACACACAGACACACCAAAAACTATACCTCCATTTTTCATGGAGGTAAATCACACGTTCTGTTCTGGAGATATAGCACTGGAAAGGACCCTTCCACACACTCCCATGCTACTGAAAACTCAAAACACATGTTACAGCTGCTAGCTGTCCCCAAGGAGGTTGAGACAGAGGGAATGAGGCCAGATCACTCCATATCAGGAAAAGGGGTGTAAATATTTTTTAAAAAACGAACCACAAAACAACAGCAAACTTCTAATCTACTTAATAGCACAATAGGTCACACACTCTATCCCCATAGCAAAGGAAATCGCAATCCATCCAGAGGTTCTAGAGATATCGGTCCGGAATCACAAAGATCCCTACCAGAAACAGTACATGCTTTTTTCAAGCATGTAATAATGTGATAGTGGGCTGCTATCTCAATATTTCACTAATAGAGACCATTTAACAATCTCTTACTAGTAAAACAATGTGATAGTGGGCTGCTATCTCAGTATTTCACTAATAGAGACCATTTAACAATCTCTTACTACTAAAATAATGTGATAGTGGGATGCTATCACATTATTTCACTATTAGAGACCATTAACAATCTCTTACTAGTAGAATAATGTGAGAAGGGGTTGCTATCACATTATTTCACTAATAGAGACCATACATATATCTCTTACTAGTAAGATAATGTGATAAGGGGTTGCTATCACATTATTTCACTGATAAAGACCATCCATATATCTCTTACTAGTAAAATAATGTGATAAGGGGTTGCTATCACATTATTTCACTAATAGATACAATCTTAACATCTCTTACTAGTAAAATAATGTGATAGTGGTATTCTTCTAGTTGGATGCGCTATATGTCACGAGTACAGCTCCGCGGCATGTCTTGAATTAATGAACGAATAAATGAAAGAACGAATGAAGGAAGGAATGGTTCAATGACATTGTGCAACTAAAACTTCCCCGCAGTGACAATCGTACACTGATGAGATATATTCAACTGGCATTTTTCTTGCTTTGCAACGAATTGAAAACAGATGTATGGCTGGTGTTTTGACCAACTTGGCCAAGCAGATGTAAGCGCCCCAGTCTGTGCAGACTTTGCGCCTTTTTTCTGTTCCTTTTCCTTCTTCCGTAAAACCCAACGACCTACATTTTCGTGCACAGTTCCCAACCGGATTATAACAGTATACGCAGGGCGCAACACGCGTTGCCCACGTATTCATCCAGCAGTATGACGACACTCGTGTAATAACTTAAACTGGCCCACTCACCAACCCTTATCACGTTTTCTTTTTCACTAGTATAGAGTACGGAAGCTTACCAGTGAACTAATGTGAGAGGGCCGCTGTACTCGTGTCAAATAGCGCATCCAACTAGAAGAAACCAGATAGGTCAGAAGCACGCTCATGCCCAGTGCCGCGCCAGGCGTAGATTGTAATCAGGCCACAAACAAAACTATATGGAAACCACGGTTTGTTCGGTTGGTTTGGTTTGCTTCTTTGTCCCAGGGGAAGGGCTGTCTTTGCTATTACACCGCTAGTAGCCCTCGTGCGGCCATATAGTGTATGTGTTGTGTGCTGAACAGTAACAGAAACGCAGGACTGTTGTTCCGGAAACCTATGCGACAGGACGAGCTGTAGTTATGCTGTGTGCAGAAATGTAACAGAAGCACAGGACTGTTATTCCAGAAACGTGTACGACAGGACGAGGTGTATCTATGGTGTGTTCAAAACTGTAACAGAAACA
>NC_049985.1:23769623-23817338 GCF_000003815.2 Branchiostoma floridae | reverse complement strand
CTCCCTTCTGACCCAGGCAGAAATCCCCCCCTCATATATAATATAAACATTACTTCATTAGTACGTGTATAAAATGTGTGTCTACCAGTGAAAACACATTTTATAGCATGTCTCTATGACGTTAATTCACTAGTAAGAAGAAACAATATCGTCTATTGGTAAACCAACGTGAGAGCACGGCCCTCTCACATTAGTTCACTGGTAAGCTTCCGTACTCTATACTAGTGAAAAAGAAAACGTGATAAGGGTTGGTGAGTGGGCCAGTTTAAGTTATTACACGAGTGTCGTCATACTGCTAGATGAATACGTGGGCAACGCGTGTTGCGCCCTACGTATACTGTTATAGTCCTGTTGGAACTGTGCACGAAAATGTAGGTCGTTGGGTTTTACGGAAGAAGGAAAAGACAAGAATAAAAGGCGCAAGATCTGTACAGACTGGGGCGCTTACATCTGCTTGGCCAGTTAGGTTATACTTAGGCAGAATCGTGGGAAGATCTGGACACATTGTATGAATTTTATGGTGTGATAGGACCCATGTGAGCGACACAGAATGATGTGCGGACGCGCGATTGACAAGAAAGACAAGGAAAAGACGCAACGTTTACAAGAAGTTGGCCAAGTTGGTGAATACAGTAGCCATACATCTGTTTTCATTTCGCTACAAGGGAAGAAAAAGGCCAGTTAAATATATATGTAAATGATTGTCATTGCGCGTCATTGCGCCAAAGTTTTAGATGTACAATATCATTAAACCCTTCCTTCATTCACTAGTTAGAAGAAACAATATCGTCTATTGGTAAACCAACGTGAGAGCACGGCCCTCTCACATTAGTTCACTGGTAAGCTTCCGTACTCTATACTAGTGAAAAAGAAAACGTGATAAGGGTTGGTAAGTGGGCCAGTTTAAGTTATTACACGAGTGTCGTCATACTGCTGGATGAATACGTGGGCAACGCGTGTTGCGCCCTGCGTATACTGTTATAGTCCTGTTGGAACTGTGCACGAAAATATAGGTCGTTGGGTTTTACGGAAGAAGGAAAAGACAAGAATAAAAGGCGCAAGATCTGTACAGACTGGGGCGCTTACATCTGCTTGGCCAAGTTGGTGAATACACCAGCCATACATCTGTTTTCAATTCGTTGCAGGGCAAGAAAAATGCTAGTTAAAAATATATCACCAGTATTTGATTGTCACTGCGCGGAAGTTTTAGTTACACAGTGTCATTGAACCATGCTTTCATTCATTCATTCATTCATTCATTCGTTTATTTATTCATTCATTCATTCAAGACACGACACGGAGCTGTACTCGTTTGTTTATTCATTCAATCAGTCATTCGTTTATTCATTTATTAAAGACATGACGCCGAGCTGTACTCTTGACATATAGCGCATCCATCTTGAAGCATCCCACTATCACATTATTTTACTAGAAATAGATATATAGATGGTCTCTATTAGTGAAATAATGTGATGGCAACCCCTTATCACATTATTTTACTAGTAAGAGATATATAGATGGTCTCTATTAGTGAAATAATGTGATAGCGACCCCTTATCACATTATTTTACTAGTAAGAGATATATAGATGGTCTCTATTAGTGAAATAATGTGATAGCAACCCCATATCACATTATTTTACTAGTAAGAGATATATAGATGGTCTCTAATAGTGAAATAATGTGATAGCAACCCCTTATCACATTATTTTACTAGTAAGAGATATATAGATGGTCTCTATTAGTGAAATAATGTGATAGTAACCCCTTATCACATTATTTTACTAGTAAGAGATATATAGATGGTCTCTATTAGTGAAATAATGTGATAGCAACCCCTTATCACATTATTTTACTAATAAGCGATATATAGATGGTCTCTATTAGTGAAATAATGTGATAGCAAACCCTTATCACATTATTTTACTAGTAAGAGGTATATAGATGGTCTCTATTAGTGAAATAATGTGATAGCAACCCCTTATCACATTATTTTACAAGTAATGTGATAGCAACCCCTTATCACATTATTTTACTAGTAAGAGATATATAGATGGTCTCTATTAGTGAAATAATGTGATAGCAACCCCTTATCACATTATTTTACTAGTAAGGTAAGAGATCAAATTGTATGTTCTAGTTAAATAATGTGATATAACTGTGCCAATCACTATCTCATGTGAAAGTTGTTAACACGTTTTTCGACAGAAACACTTTTTAAAACTAAAATAATGTGATAAATACACAGCTCTCATTAGCGATTTTCGTCAAAAATGCCAGTGAAAGAATTATTGCAATGACAACACGAAAAATTGAATATTTTGTGTTGCCAAGTAATTTTTAGGACAATTCACTAAATTATGTGAATCCAACGTAAGCCGTTCTGGCGTTATGCGACATGAAATGTGACGCAGGCCTTAACCCCCAGCCCAGAATTAGGTTAAATACACGTTAACGGTCATGTTGTACCACTGTATAATTTTTACGTAACAGTGCATATATATATAGGTCACTAGCTGAGTCTCTAGCTGTAGTAGGTGTTGGTTTCTTTAGCTCTTTGTTTAACAGCGAACATTTCATTTTCTCCTTCTTGCGAAATCAAATTCCCGTATGGATTTACAGTATGTAAAGACCACCTATCGATATCCAATTTTCAACTATTTCGCAGCTCTAAGGTGAGATGGTACAGTCAATCAAATTCAGAATAGCCACGTGCACCAGGGTCATGGATACGGGTTGTGCTCATTACAAAATTTTTTAGATTAGATTTCGTTGACTATTTTCTCAAAGCGACAGGGGTTTAACGTAGCCTTTTAGTTCGTATTTGATACCTTCTAACTAACTAAATCCACTTCCTTTTGTTTTTGCTAAATCAATCCTATTTATTCTGGGACCGACGGGATGCCTTTTGTGAGTAAAAGATGTGGACCCCAGTACTATGTATTCTGTAATATTTAGCATCAATGTGTAAACTTAAAGCCCAAAAGATGTTGAAAAAAAATGGATTTTTTTTAAAGAATAGAAAAGGTAAAAATGTGTGATTTTTGTAACTAATGTGGACACAGACTTTCACACATCATTCGACAAAATAATTAAGGTAGTTGCTTACTAATAATTTTGAAAATTTATAAAAACTGTTTTGGGACCCCAGGGTGACCGATTGATCAGTACGGGAAGGTGTACTGTTGAGGGTTAACATATTTCACGTAACATTACCTTAGATGGAAAAACAAGACGTCTGATGGCTGATGAACTTAAAAGTAGACCTCTGTCGGGACAAATTCTCTCCGTCTTCCCCGTGGTCGTCACCAGGAGTGTGCAACTGTCAGGAATCACAAAGAGAATCACACAAGATCAGCTACTTGAATACTTTGAAGACACCGAAAAAAGCGGGGGAGGGAAGATACTGGAAATCATCCCTGGCAAACAACAAGGGACGGCTATTATCAGATTCAAAGATCCCAAGGGTAAGAATTTTAAATTTTCCCTTAGCTTTCCAAAGTTGCAGTAACCATAATTACTGTTTTCAAGTCTTAACTACATGCAATTGTTTTCTAGCTATAGTCTATAGAATATATTTTCTCAATCAATGTGTTTTGTGTTTTTCACATGAACTGATACAAGTTATGCAAAATATCTTCTAATTCGCGTGATTATGTAAAACTGCATTACATGAAATAATGGGGGGATTACGTACATATTAGCTGTCATCTAAACCGCCAGGCATCTCAGATAACATCGTCCAACAGTGATTGAGAATGAAATATGTATTTTCAAACTAAAAATATTTATAGGTATATCGTTTTATATTGTGTAATATTCTACTTGGATATTCACACTTCACTGACGTGTCAGTATATTTGTTTCTTTCTTTCAATGGAATCCCATCTTTGTCAGAAGAATGAATAGTTGTAAAATTTGAGCTTTGCCAACACACAAAAGAAACACAATTAATTTTCGATCGATCTTGGTGACATTAGGTAAAGAGAAAATGAAATTGCCAAGGCAGTGTATTAAATCAAACACCTGGTAAGGGATGGTTTCATGAAAAGCGATCAAATTTTGCAACTATTCTTTCTTTTTTGTCCCTGCAGTCGTTCCGACAGTCGTGAGTAAACTCAACCATGAGTTCGGATTCGGTCCTATCGCCGTGTTCGCGCACTATGAGCCACTTGGTACCATAGCCGGGGTGGACTTCACAACATCATCTTCGACACCTACGGACAAAACAACCATTCATCGGGCCATTAAACGCATTGAACAAACACTTAAACATGTTGATCCGCGTAAACTGCGCCTGCTAGAAAAGCAACTACCCACAATTCGGTCTTCTTTCCCTAACCTTGATTTTGATATCACTCATGACAGCCATGAAGTTTTAATCACAGGAGTAGAGCAAGACGTACAGCAGGCACACGACATGGTTGAGGCCAAGCTTGACGAGTTCAAGGAAAGGAGGTGGCAAGTATCCCCTGAAGTTCACTCTGTTCTTCGAGTCTCAGAAGAGATAAAAAAGACTATTGATGAAACTCTGACACAGGCGAAAGTGTTAAACGATGTCGTAGTTGCCGTAAGAGATGATGAAGTGACCATTTGGGCTGTAGACGAAGCCACTGCAGGCATTGCAGCAAAAAGCGTCCGACCTCTATTCGCAGAATTGAGTAGGGATGTTTCAAGGGAAGTCCTGGGAGTTGGTGGCTGGAATAGTTTTATGGCCCAGAGTAACGAAGATGCTAACTTCAGCGCTGTTATGTCAGCTGATAAGTTTTCGGGTACAGTTAAGATCGCGGGCCTTATTCAAGTAGTTGATGACATGGAGAAAAAGCTTGACGACTTTTTGATAGAAGTCGACACGTCGGTAGTCAGTGTAGACGAAGCGGTCTTAAATGTCCTACTTAAAGGTCGGGAGGATGAGATTCAGAAGATTGAAAGTGCCAATGGAGTCAAGATTAAAGCTGTGAAAACGGGTTTCGAGATTTTAGGCCCTCGTGATAGAATGAGCAAAGTGTCAAAAGCACTCATGGATCTTGCTTCAACCGTCATCAAGAGCAAAGAACAGTACAAAGAACCCGGTAAGTGGAATGATGTAACATTGATCTACTACAAAACTACACTGTTACGGTTTAGAAATACATGTCATCATACATGAAATACATGCAAGATCTTCATATCACCAGAGAAGTTCAATTTACAGGTACACAGAGAATTTAAGAGGTAGCTATATTTTGACGTTTTATTGTGTCTCCTAGGGACAAAATACACAAATAGTAAAAATATCTAGGAAAAAGATAAGTAAGTAAAATTATTTTCTGTTTTTTTTTCTGTTTTAGGTCTGCAAAAGCTGTTTAGCAAAGATGCCTTTCAGAACATGTTGAAGAAGATAGAAGAGAACCATAGATGTACCTTGCTGTGGAGCAGTAATACCTATCCACAGGCACCAGCTACGAAACGGGTCAGTTGGAATTGTTATTGGCCGCCAATTCCTTTTTATGTTTGCCATATTGTTTTGCTTGCCTCATTTTATTCTTCTCGTTCCTCATTTTCGGGCATCCGGTTTTAAAGACAGCAACCATGTAATACGTGTCCATGTTCTTAAACATATAATGTTTTACAATTTTTGTTACCAATTACCATATTATGTCTATTTCACAAAAATGGGCAAAAAGCTGATTTTGATTTAGAAAAATTATAGTATGACGACTAGCAGGGAAAACATACTGCGTTTTCGACAAAAATGTCACCTATATAGTTGCTTTACTCTTTCATGTTTACATGTCTAACCAGATGTAACAATAAGGAACACAATTTACAACCAGAGCAACATGAAAGATTAGGGAAGGAACATCGGCCTTGTAGAAGATAATATTTGGTACATTAGGTAGTTGTAGATTCGAGCAACGAATAAATCTTATGTAGATCTTAATTTACCTTTATAGATTCGGAAGCATCCAAGCCCCATTCCACAAGCCCCAACACCGGCTGTCGGTAAGGAAAACATTTCTTTTTTATTTTCCTAATGTCGTTAGTACAAATACAGAACTCGACTAGAAGACAGAGGTAGCGCTTTCTTCTTTGACTTAACACAAGCTGATGAAAAGAAATATTAATAAAAACGATCTGACATAGATCGTAGGTATGGCAACATTATATATAAAACATGCATTTTTTAAAGAGTATGGCTGGTAATGATAGCTGTCACTAACATAATCTATCATCTCCAAACCCTCAGGTCTCCTGAGCGTTGGACCCATCACCATAGACATTCATACAGGCCTGCTCGAGTTTGCGGACACAGATGCGATTGTTAATCCAGTCATAAGCAGCAAAGGTAGGCAAATCATCACCGGTACCTTTACAACTACAACTTGTTTGGAGTCTTGGATGATAAAGACAAAATAGATGTTACGTCCTTCCCGCATCAAATGGTGTTTCGGGTAGCGCCCATCTTTGGTTCTCTGGCTCTGGACATGGGCCACACAATGTCTTTGCTACAACATAGGACAAGTTCACTGGTAGTGCTGTGTGTTCAACTTTTATATTATTTCTAAAATGCTTATATTATTTCTAAAATGCTGAGTGCCAAGCAGAGAAAGCAGCAGCTACCTCCTTTTTTTTAAATCTTTGGTATGACAAGATCGGCGATCGTACTCACGACCTGCCGAATGCAAGGTAAACGCAGTACACATTGGTTATCCCTCCGGTTATCAAAACTAAAACGGTGTTTAAATACTGACATCTAAAAGAAAGCCTTTATCTTATGATTATAACTGCAGTGTTCACAGTGATTGGCGAGGCCCTTGTGGAAGCCGGAGGCGAAAGCATCAGAGGCAATTGCCAGGCCAACTGGGACAACAAAGTCAATGGTGTTCTTCTCACAGGTCAGGAACGCTTTAGGGATACCTAAATATGCCATTTTCTGTCTATTTTTTTACTATTGTTATGTGTCTCATACGATTTTCGTATGGTGTGTAACTATCTCTAGGTATCCATACATGTATGTGTATGTGTTTGAAAATCTTTTTAGATTTGTTGCAACACATTGTAATGATTACAATTATATCTATCTATCTATCTGAAGTATCTATCTATCTATCTATATCTATACATATCTATCTATCTATCTATATCTATCTAATATATCTATTTATCTATCTCTCTCTTAAAAATTTAAATATATAGATATATCGATGCTCAAGGTATTCTAATTTATAACGGCATTATCTAAGGTTTCCATACATAACTGTCCTTATCCCAGATGCCGGCACTCTCCGGTGTAAGAAGGTTGTTCACATGGTGCTCCCCAAAGCGGATAAACTTAGTGAGGCAGTCTGCCAGTGCCTTGTTCTGAGCAATCAAGCCGGACTGACGTCGATTGCATTCCCTGCCATTGGAACAGGTAATCTTATTCTGTGTAACTTTTTGCTGTGGTTGGTTGGGTTGAGGGGGCTTTTCGGCCTGTAATTCTTAAATGACTTAACATATAACCACCAAATCATTAACAATAAAAACCCTGTCTGAATAGGGTTAAACAGAAATATAGTACATTTGATGAAGTTCATTTGTTGCATGCGGTAAAATTATAATCATAATGTCGTAAATTAAACAGCTTTCTGTAGTAAACCTTAGTTAAATATCTAAATACTAATACAATTTGAATATCGTACCAGGTCGGTTTGGGTTGACCCCATCCCAGTCAGCCAATGCGATCCGAGTTGGTATTGAGCAGTTTGTCCGACCAAACCCGAATCCCGTCCTTACAACAGTTAAACTCACCATCTACGACGGACAGATGTTAGCAGACTACAGGGCCGAGTTCTGTAGCATCCCTAGTGAACCGGGACCTGCCGCCATAGGCAAGTATTTTATTAGGTTAAGTCAATGTGCAATGTTAAAAGTTTAATTTTCCGTGTTCTTCGGGTGTAAAATTATCTCAGCCACACAAAACTGCATCACAGCAACAAAACGTTTTCCATTTGCTCTTTCCTTTGGTAGTTCTGACTCAGACAATGTCAATTATTTTATTTTCCATAGTGTACGTAGTGGCGAGAAATATAGTTGTGCAAAGCATGTGCACTTGTTCCATTCCAACCATTGCATCAATCTATGACGTCCTAGTATACTAACGGGCACGGCATAAGCTTGGGGTCCGACTTCTTTCAAGAGAGTGTGAGGATTCAGACAGTTACAGATATTGAACATTAATATATTTTGCGCGTATGTCTTTATTACTACAGGCGATATAACAACACCAATCCCAGGTCAACAAGAAATGAGCTTTGGTCTGGTAAGAATGCAGGTCGAACAGGGAGATATCTGTCAGGAGAAAACCGACGTTGTTGTCAGTACTGTCCTTAAGAATATGGGTAAGACGTTTACATCATTACTTTAGATGTCTTAAGGAAAGTAATAATAATAAAAAAGACATAGGTAGATCTTTTTCGCAGAAAACACAATATTTAAAACCAAAAGGTCAACGCCCTGTTTACAGGCAACAATGATAGTTTTCTTTTCCAAGCAACAGAAATGTTTAAAGGAACGTAGACGTTTTCAAGGAACATAGCCGTTTGTTTGTACCCTCCTTATGCTACTGAGCACCAAATTGTTTAAATATTTCTTCCAGCTCTTCATTCATGTTGTGAGGTCAAGAATGAATTTAACTGATTCAGCATCAAAGCTCACTCACATCAAATGTTGTTTTTGCAAATTTAGGAAGACATGTATATACCTAATGACAAATAGTGTTTTGAAATAAAATAACTGCTGCGCACATGTCCTCCAATACTTTCAGGGTTCACTGTAGTCACAAAGGCACTTGTAAAAGCAGGAGGGCAGTCTATCGCTGATGACCTAAAGGAGGCATGGCCAAAGCGAAGTGACATAGGGGTGTTCACAGGTATAAAACACGCAAACAGTTTAAAATGTTGAAAAAAATATATGGCGCCCCCGTCATTGTTGATGGATGGTGGTAACGTAGATTGATTCTTTAATTCATCTTAAGAAGAAGTCTGGTTCTGCGTCCAGGGTTCTTACTTGTGACATGATGACGTGAAAGATTTATACATTTGACCATGTTATTGTGGTTTCTTTTTTTCCTTGTTAATGTTATTGTCTATGTTGTTGAAAGTTGGAGCCATCAGATCACAGTAGCAAAGAACAGCGTGCCAGTAGTGGAGCCTCGACCCAAGGCTAATTGTTTGATGGCTATGTACACGTGATGAATCGTGGCCAATGAATGAATCATAATTAGATCAAATATCAGGCCTACCCTATATCAGCCTTACACTGCAGTCTGGTATTCAACAGCTAGTCAGTTAAAGAAGCGTAAAAGCGTTCAGGTTGCAAATTAAAATATATACAAGTGACCGTAGGTAACATACTCTCTGACATGATCATGGTTTATGTCGGCTTTGATGTTGTTGTTTTTTTGTGTATGACTCGGTGTTTATATCACATACAGAACATATCACATCAGCTTATAGCAAAAACTTACTTGAAAGCTAACATACCTATCACTGCAAAATTTAAAACATAGTCCTGTACGCATTAACAGCGAAATCAGCGTCTCAATCGAACGACACCGAATAAAAACAGCAACACTGGAACAATGGAAGAGACGCACACCATTTTAAAAAGTGGGTCAATGACAGCTGTGGACATAACATAACCCCATATCTGCTTCGAGATAAGTAATTGCCGAACCCTATCGTCTACAAGCCAGCTGTTCCACAATACCAGGGAAATAGGGATGATTTCTAAAATTATTACATCGATAATGAAAACAGCTCCCGGGAAAAAAAGATCCCAAGGATCAAACACGTTCTAACCATAAAATGAATATGACTATCAACCGCGCAAAATGTTAACAGTATGCCATGTTAAACCAACCTCAATACTGGAAACGCAAAGCCCGAACGAGATAGCATATTCCGACGAGGACAACATCTGCTTGATGGTATCCAATTACCACAAGCGATCACAAGGAAGACCTGAACCACTATACCGTAGGGGTGAAAACTGAAATTATACATCCATAATAAAAACAGCTACGGCGAAAAAAGAAAGTGCATCGTTTCGCAACTGAGTACAGACGACATGCCAATCCACATGCGATTGCGGCATATGGAACTTAGAGATATAGGTGCAAACACTCAACGCACAAAGTGATTACAAGACTCTGTTGCTGGAGGTTACCCTCCAGTCACAGAGTAACAAGTGAACAATCGTACGACGCTGGAAAAAAAATTGAACATCACAGGACGCTCCGCGACGGCTGACTTTACTTATACCCCTGTCACATTATCCACGCTCTTCAGGCGTATAGCAGGAAGTTCAACCATATTTAAGATCGACATATGGTTACGCGTATTCGTGACGTATATGCCATGCCTTTTACATTGTACAATTGTTGTACTATAAAGTTATTATGATAAGCGAGGCTCGGGCGACTCGTCGTCCGATCGATTTTCGCGGGGTATTACGAAACTTTACCGTACGATTTACCTGCAATTTAACGCAATAACCGTACGACATACGATGTATACTTTCGTAGGCACATCGTATGATGTATGTGACATAGGGCTTTTGGTAATATGGAGCAGGGATAACACGCATATTCGACTTCTGGTCACTATATCATCATCCCCATATAAGACAAAGATTGGCCCACAGAGAACAATGTATTTCTTTGTGTTCCTCTTCGCAGACGCAGGAAGACTTGCAAGCAAGAAGATCGCCCACATGATCCTACCCAGTGCTTCGGAACTGAAGGACGCTGTACTAGCCTGTCTGAAGAAAGCGGACACACTGGGAATGAAGTCAATATCATTCCCCGCAATAGGAACAGGTACCGTTATATTTTTACACTTTTAATTAGACAGACAATATGTAATTCGATCATGTTGTTTCCAATACGGATAAGCGCTAGCTTAAACCTTCGTCACCATTCACTCGAATTTTCAACAACGTCAAATTGGCCAACAAAGTTTCTCTGGCGCTTTAGACGTACCTAAAAAGTAAATGGGAATTATACTTCGTATCGACATTTTCATTGTAATGTAGAATTGCGGTTCTACGGGACATCCCAAGATAATGATATATCAAATATTTCGGTGGCTGAAATGTATTTAGTTAGTTGTGCAAGCATTTGAAAAAAAAGAGATGTTGTCATCACATTGGCATACAAATGTAACAGATACTTTCTTCCTTGCAACACTTGTAGGGGGCTCGATGTCTCAAGTAGAAAGTGCACGAGGAATATACAGCGCAGTCCAAGAATTCGGCCTTAAAGAGAATCCTCAGAACCTTACACTTGTGCGAGTCATTGTCTATGACATTAAGACGCTGGGCACTTTTCACTTGACTATGCATCAGTTCTCCAGCGACGGACATGTGCCTGGTAGGTATTACTTCAAGCAGCTGCAGTTGGCAGTTTGTTGTTTTGCATTTCTTGCACTGACGGATTTGTTAAGAATATTAGGATTTTTAAACATCCGTACTCATACTGACTGGTCGGGAACTTATAATTTTTTGGAAACCACCGCTTCACAGCATGACAGTAGACAGTAGACAGTTAGTAGCCCAAGTGTTATTGGTTAGAAAAGTTTTTTTTTTTCATTTAGCCTTTTTCTCCTTTACTCTCATCAGCATCACCACCTGCATCACCTTTAAGCTCATCACCACCTGCATCGCCTTTAAGCTCATCACCATCACCACCTGCATCGCCTTTAAGCTCATACCTCTCATCTGCATCAAGACGTGCATCGCCTTTCCTCTCATCTGCATCACCTGCATCAAGACGTGCATCGCCTTACCTCTCATCTGCATCAAGACGTGCATCGCCTTACCTCTCATCTGCATCAAGACGTGCATCGCCTTACCTCTCATATATATCAACAAGTGCATCGTCTTTACTCTCGTCAGCATCAACACCTGCATCACCTGGCCTGTTCGGATCTATTGACGTGCAAATTCAGCAGGGAGATCTGACCATGGAGAAAACAGACGCGGTCGTTAATCCTGTCAGAAGCGATGGAGGTGGGTCGTGTTCAATTCTGCATGGTCATGCGACATGAGATGTGTGTCATTGAGTTTTGTGAAACTTGGTTTAGGTCTGAAAAACACCCTCCATAGTATGAAACTGTGTTAAAGCAAAGCGTAATCCTTCCGATAGTTGGCATACATTTTAAAAACGAGTTGAAATTGTCCATACATTAACATTTCAATACGTCTCTCTTATATTGCCGAAGCAATGTTTGTACAAAGGTCACCTTAAAAATTGGCAAAGACATGTTATGGAACAAAAAAGTTTAAGCTCCGTTTAGTCCCCAGTCGGTCTTTTTACCTCCATGAAAAAATGGACGTATAGTTTTGAGTGTGTCTGTGTGTGTGTCTGTGTGTCCGCATATTGTGGTCAGCATAACTTGAGAATCTCTTGATGGACTACGATGATATTTGGTATGTGGGTAGGGGTTGGGAAGACGAAGGTCAAAGTCAATTTTGGGCCCCCTGGTGTGTAACCTTGGTACTGCAGCGCAACTTCCGGTTTTTCTATCTCGGTGTTCTGAACATGCTATGGTCAAGATTTTTAAGTATTAGATAGCTCTTGTGC
The DNA here is from genome assembly GCF_000003815.2 of Branchiostoma floridae. NCBI lineage: Eukaryota > Metazoa > Chordata > Leptocardii > Amphioxiformes > Branchiostomatidae > Branchiostoma > Branchiostoma floridae. The sequence continues at coordinate 23,804,732 of NC_049985.1, read as the reverse complement.
TCAGGAAAAAATGACATAAGTCTGGGCCCCCTAGCGTCTAGTTTTGGGATAGCAGGGGCATTTTTGTCAAAAACTTCTGACGAGGATAACTCAAGAAGGGAATAACGGATTTTCATGATTTTTAGTATATAGGTACCTTAGACAATGTTGTACAAGATAAAATACTAATTATGCAAAATAGGAGCACATTTGCATATTTAATGAGAATATTCTATCATAGCATTTTTTTCAATGTATCTCTTGTCCCGTACGTGATATGGTCGTGACATTTGGGTGGTAGATAGCTTTTAGCGTCATGACAAAGTGGGGCAAGTTTCAGTCCCCTAACATTCAATTGTGGAACTGCAGGGGCGTTTTTGTCAAGACACTCCAAAGAGGATAACTGCAGAAAGGAACGACGGATTGCCTGCATTTTAGGCATGCAGGTAGCTTAGGCAAAGATGTTCATAATTATATACATGTTATGCAAATGATGACTGAATTTGCATAATTAATGAGGAAATTGTACAGTTCCATTGTTTTCAATAACTGGACCTCAATACATGTAACACATGTTAATTATGATAGGTGGAATATAAGTAGATACCAAATATGGTAATGAGGAACTTATTTGCATAATTTATGTAAAAATTGCAAAACCTCTTTATGATTAATAATGGGAATTTTATAATTGTGAAATGTGAACGTTAGTCAATGATTAACAACACCATGCATACATTATGTTAATGTCTTAGTCAATTGCATGAAATTTACGAAAGCTTTAAATTTTCATGGAGGTATGAGGTCGCCGAACTCTAGTTTATCTAGTCGCAAACAAGTTCTTCTAAATGTGGAATTGCAGCTGTTTATTATTATCTATAGTATTTTAAAAAATGAAAAGGTGTTTGTAGAAAGAAGTGAATGTAAATACTAACATGTAAGTAAGGAATTTGTACAATGTTGCAATTTTAATGGAAACTCCATTTTCCCCAAAGGGTTCTTTGCAGTGGGGCATGCTCTGGAAAAAGCTGGTGGCGCAAATGTTAGGACAGACTGCCAATCGTCCTGGGATAAGAGAGTGAATGAAGTGCTCGTGAAAGGTAAGGATTCAACCCAATGCTAATGACATCGCCATGTCCATAGAAATTTAGGCTACAGCTGAAAACACAACTTTGTTTGAAACTACGATGAAGTAGTACGAACAAGTGCTCTACTGCTCTATCTGAGACTTTATGATATTCTGGGGTATAATAAAGGGTTTCTAAACCTGACTGAGTTCTATAAGGTGCCACAAATCATTGCTTCCTTTGTGGCCGGGGAAAACAAATCTTCCCATCACTGTACCAGCCGTAACGTCACTGTTCACGATGTAAACGATTCCTTTGTTTTGTCTTTGAACTGCGATGCCATTCATCCGGGGTATGTGGTGGCTCTCATCAAAGGTTAGAGATATCCTGAGAACAAGATATATGCCCCGGATAAAATCCATATTTGGGAAATTAATAGTTGGTTATGGAGAAATGTCGGATTTTGATTGGTCGACGTCATCTGGATAATCTTCTTCATCTTCTCTAATCAGGCAATATGACAATAACAACTTAGTTGTCATTTTCGTATGCAGATGAAGCAGGAGGTAAACTTAAGTGTAAGAAGATCATCCACATGGTGTGTCCAGATGCGAAGTCAATGAAAGGAAGGGTGTTGGAGTGTTTGCAGCAGGCAGAAAGCAACGGTCTTACATCTGTAGCCTTCCCGGCCATCGGAACAGGTGATGTTCATCATGAATATTTAGTAATTTAACGCTTGTTCACCCTTATCCACAAGGTTAACTACACCCGTTGTTCTGAAGAAAAAAACATGGTATTGATGGATATCAGATTAACGGAAGGTGGATTCCAACAACAATATTTTACCATGTTTCATATGTTGAATTAGTTGTCGTTATAGCACTCTATCAGTTATACCTGTATGCCAGTTTCACTAACAATTGTTTGCTGTTTAGTTCCGCGATGGCGTGTGGTATTTAAGGTCTTCATTCAAAATCCCGACTGATTCCTGCACACAAACATATGCACAGGACAAGCTATAATAATATACATTATTTCTGTAATATGTTATTAATGACATAAATTGCATAGAATCAACTTATATTTTTCATTGCTTTTATCTCTAAAGGAGGGTTCGGCGTGAGCGCTGCGGACGCCGCGAGGGAAACCGTCCAGGCGATAGAAGACTTCGCCTTGAAGCATAACCCTAGGAGCGTTAAGCTTGTACGAGTGACGGTGTTTCAAGCATCAATGGTTGCAGAGTTCCAACGGGCGCTGCAGACTGCTCTTCTGAAAGCACCGGTCGCGCCGACAGCAGGGGCGGCGGCAGCAGCAGTAACGCCAGTTGTAGCACCCGTTGGTAAGTTTTTATTGTTTAAGTGTTATCAAAAATACATGTATTTTAAAGTGCATTTCCTTTCATTATACAACTGCTGCAAATCGGTTAGAGCTGCATATGCCGATGCTAGTATTGCAGCAGCATTTCATGACATGAAATTGTTTTTATAATTTTTAGACACCACACCGTGCTATAGACAGTTATTCAACCCATTTGATTAACCATATACAAATTACTTTATGTGCAAAATAAATGTATTAGCTAATCATAAGTATAAAAACAGAATGTGATCTTCCTTTTCTAAATACTATGTGCGTAACTTTATGAGTATTTGTACTGATACTGTCATTGCAGTGCAGCCATGATATCAATATTTATCAATGTGTGAAACTCTAGCATGCTATGTGCGTGTTGTAATTAACAAGTGTGATTGCAGTACAGTACTAGTATGAGCGTACCGTACCTTAAATGTACATTATGAAGTGTCCATTCTCGCATTGAAGGTTTTTTTTTTCAAATTCAATTTTGGAACAGTCCATTTTTGCATAAAGAGTAGGGTGAAGTGAAAATTACTGAATTTGCTTATAAGCAAATACCGGCCTTTCTATAGTTTATTTTGTGTTCTTAAAGCCTTGCGATAATTGCCAAATATGTTTTTTTTTTTAATTCTTTCAAGTTCTTCTAAGCAGACGACATTTTTAAGATGGTTCCCATCGTTTTGGTATAAATGTTTTGGCCGTAGATAAAGTATAAACCTTACTGGCGAACCACCTCATCAAGATAAGAAAAACAGGCCGAGGCATGTGGGAAGCCGGGACATACCAAGACACCTTTGTCATGCTTACATTTTTTTCGGTTTTAAGATACAACACGATCCAACGCAGACGTTGAACAAGTCGTTGAAGTAACTTTCTTCGCCTGTAAACAACTGGACGTGGACAACGCTAAGACAAAAGTCTCTGAAACCATCAACAGATACATTACAAAGGAAAGTGTGAGTGACGAGCGTCTTAAGTCGACTGTCCAACTCTTAAATGAATCTGAGAAGGACAGCATCATTCAAATGGGGACAAAGAAGTTCGTGCTTGTGACCATCACAGGTTAGTTTAACATGACATATTATCTGACCTAGGATTAACCAAAAAAAAAATCAAAATTCAACCAGATATCTCTAGATAATATACAACCGGCGTCATAGCAAAATGGTTCATACATGGATACTTTCATTTATTTTTCAGGTATATTCTCGGCCAACTCGTATCTTAGATGTGCATGACGTCATTTTATGACGTCATTTTGACGTCATTGATGTTGCTATAGGCAACACAAGTCCTAATAAACATTATTATTCTGTTATCTTCACTTGTTGTTACATTTTTGTAGCATAACAAAGTTTTCTGAGAATACCCTTTTTTCACGGGTACGGCTAATATAATCAAATTGATGACGTCATAATCACGTCATCTTACGTCAGCGTAACGTCAAACGTCAAGTAATCGTCAGATATGATGTTGATATCATGTCCTCAAATTTTGATGGCCCTACGGCACATCGTGTTAGAGTTATAGGACTTAGAAGTGGAGGGCCTGAAAATCCCCCCTCCCCGCCCAGGGATGACCAAGTGGGGTCTAAACGGACCCCAAATGTTTTGTTCATAAAATCTCTGTTAGAATTCTTATTGCAACCTATTTTGACCAGAGGCTAATTTTGAGGCCCTCAGCAAGTTTATGTCGCATAACTCATGAACGGCTATTGCTAAAGCTACGAAGCTTAGTAATTTATCTATCTTAGAAATATTGTTACAAAGGTTTTTTTGTCAATTTAGTAAGTTTTTCATTTTTGTTGTTGCCATGGAAACGAAAATTGTTACAGGCATATTTTTGCCAAAATTTGCCATTTTCGATTTTAAAATGTTTTCTTTGTAAACTACACTTGTTTTCTTACAACAATTAAATTCTATGAAATTCAATGTAATTTTCATTATTCAAAATGTATAATTCATGCTAATTTTATGACGCCATTTTTCAAAATCCAAGATGGCCACCCTCATTAGCTAAATGACGTCATAATGTCGTCATATTAGATGGCGATGACAGGGAAGTTTTTGTGAAGATCTAGTTTTACGTGTTTATTATCCTCTGAAGGTTTGGTGGTCATAGGTTTAGTAGTTAGAGAGTTTTTCTCCAAAGTTTGTTTTGAAAAATGCACAATTTTGCTTGGGTCATTTTGGACCCCAGACGGACTGAACACAGACTTTCTTTGTAGTTTCCACAGTAAAACAACCAGTATTCGTATTACTGAAAACTTAAGTATAGAATGTATGGCAGATATTGGCTGACAAAAACAGAGAAACAATTTTTTAGATCAAAAATGTTCAAATGACACTTCAAAATTTACGCCTGGGGTCCAAATGACCCCACTTGGGTGTTTGAGGGTTAACATAGACGAAGGCGATACAAACTTCCTGCAACATATGATCCACTGCTCGCCGAGTCACATGTGCCATCTACATAACGTGACGTCACAGAAGCAGTGGATTGTTCATTCCTCGCGAAAGAACTGTTCAGTCAGAAACTTTGGAAAGATTTTCGTGTTGAAAATTACGTACACTTTAACTTTTCCATTATATATGTTCCATTTCCTTAAATAGGTAACCATATTGATGTAGCTGGGCTTACAGATGATGTTGTGGGAGTGCTTAGGGAAATTGAATTCCTTTTGTGGGAGAAAAAGACAGCCTCTGACGCAGGTGAGAAATCCATGTAAAGACCTTTTGACTTGAGAGTTTGTGTCAGGATAAGGAGAGGATACCCACGAAGATTTGTTTTAAAGGATGCCAAAGTTTAGTCGGCTTGATGTTACAGCATATTATGTTACATGGCATTGTTACAATAGTTCAATCGTCGAAAATACACAGGCTAGAATAACCCTTATAATTACCTTCTCAGCTTTTGTAGAAGAATTTAAGAAGGACGTCATTAAAGTTCCTGATCACTGGGCCACGCTACCTTCAGGAACAACGGGTGCGCACATAGACAAGCTACAGCCAACGTCACTGGAGTTCAAGGAGGTGGAGAAAAAATTCCTAGCCAGTGTCGGGTCCAAACCTCAGATTGTTTCCATCTCCAGGGTGCAAAATGAGGCCAAGTACAAGGCCTACATGTTTGAGTTAAAGGAGAGAGAAAAGAGACTCGGGAAAGGGTGGGTCAAATTTCTATTTCCCTGTTACAACTAGATAACCTTCATGCGCGGGGTAACCTCTTTCCGTTGTTTCCAAAAAAATGGGTATTGGTAAGGCCCCCTTTCCACTTGACGGCGCTCTCACGGCGCTCTCGCTGCGATGGAAAATTGGCCAGAGCGCGGTGAGAGCGCCGCGACGCCAGAAAAAGCTGCTCTAGTGGAATCTCTCCGGCGACCCCAGCGCGCTCTCACCGCGACGAAAAACTCAAATGTCAGCATCTTTTTATGAGCTTGCAAAGATTCAAAAGATTACTCAACGAATTTCAGAGATAAAGAACGAATCTTTTGACGTATAGTGTATTTTGGTATCTTTGAAGTCATCCTTTTACGTCTTACATAACATTCAAAGTATAAAATCAAGGCTGTAAACAAATCCAATTTTGGTCACTGTACAGTCACTCAGACTGAAATATACACGTTTCTCTTGCTGTTTTTCTCTTAAATCTGTCATGTAGCTTGTTCACCATAAATATCTTTATCATGCCACGTTATTTGTGTAAATCATACAACACCGAAACACTTTTTAATTGAAAATTTAATTGAAAATGGGACTTCAACAATCTAAATGTACAGATGGAGAACAAGAAAACCTAATGTCATCATGTTGAAATTCAAAAATTAGTTGAGAAATGATAAACCTTTGTTTTTAAACCTTGCTTATTCCATCTCAGTTTGTTTAATTGTTCATCACCGGTACATTTTGGACATTTATCCGGGTTCTGTCTATATGTCAGATATACTTCTTCTCAAACCGCAGTTGAGAGCGCAGAGAGAGCGCGGTGAGAGCGCCGTCCTAGCTAAATTGGCTTCATAAACCACTGTTGAGACCCATTGCGCTCACCGCGCTCGCTGTGCGCTCTGTTGGCGCTCACGGCGCTCGCGCTCTGCGCTCATCATTGGATCGCCGTCCACGGCGCTCTCACGGCGACTGTTTTGAGCAGGTTCAAAACAGTCGCGGAGGTCATGGCGACCATGGCGACCATGGCGCTCCCACCGCGCTCTCTGCGCGCTCCCATGGCGACCTTGGCGATCCCGTCGCGCTCTCACCGCGCTCTTCCCAATTTGAGGTCGCAGAAAGAGCGCCGCGAGAGCGCCGTCCTAGTGGAAAGGGGGTATAAGGAGGGCGAGGGGGGGCGGTTCAAAGTGCATACTCGTCATTGATATCAAAATGACATGTTTTCAATAATTTCAGTTTAAAACACCCTCTGTCGACTTGGTTTATTTAAAGACATTTTTAACCCTATTCAGACCGGGGGGGGGGGGCTTTTGAGGCCCGCGCCTACTTTGATGTCCTATAACGCCAGAACGGCTTACACTAGGGCCACCAAATTTGGTGAGTTTTCCTAAAATATTGTTGGCAACAATTTCACGAAGTTTGACAAATTTTCCATATTTTCGTGTTGCCATGGTAACCGTTTGTTGACAGGCTGTTTTGCCAAAAATCACTATTTTTGGTTCTAACAATGTATTTTTCACATTTATTTGCTATATTACTGCTATTTTGTTACATAAATAAAATTTTATATTATCTAGCATATCTTTCATAATTATATATGCATAAATTATGCTAATTTGATGACGTCATCGGCCCAAAATCCAAGATGGCGGACCGTATGGCCAGATCAAAAATAACGAGCTAATTATCCCTTAAAATTTATAACTACCTGGTATTTTTTCATCAAAAACCATCTAAATGAATGAATTAAGTCTATTTCCATTGCCCTTTGTGATTATTTGTTGCAAAAAAAGTATTTTTAAAAATTCAAGGTGGTGGATATAATATGGCGGAGCCCAACTGGTATCTTAGATGTGTATGACGTCATTTTATGACGTCATTTTGACGTCATTGATGTTGCTATTGGCAACGCAAGTCGTAATAAACATTATTATTCTGTTATCTGCACTTGTTGTTACATTTTTGTAGAATAACTTGAAGTTTTCTGAGAATACCCTTTTTTCATGGGTCCGGCCAATATAATCAAATTGATGACGTCATTATTACGTCATCTTACGTCAACGTAACGTCAAACGTCAAATACTTGTCAGATATTATGTCGATATCATGTCCTAAAAATTTGGTGGCCCTAAGGCACGTCGTTTTAGAGTTATAGGACTTCAAAGTGGAGGGCCTCAAAAGCCCCCCCCCGGTCCAGGGATGACCAAAAAAGCCCGGTCTGAATAGGGTTAAACACCTAATCTAGTTATAATTATGGTGCTCTTGCCCTTCAAAAATACATTCTAATTACTGTGAAATAAATGATCAGAGTAGCTGCAAGACGGAATGATCGAAACGTAAAATATAACTTCTTTCTCATTCAATGGCAGCTCAATTGAGAAGGTCCTGTACCACGGAACTTCACCTGAGGTGGTGGATAACATCAATGAAGGTGGATTCAACAGGAGCTACTGCGGGAAAAATGGTATGCATTTGCAAGCTTTTATGAGCATTAAAGCCTTCAAATTGTACAAAAACAGGGCATCTAATGCAAATGCCTCTTTCTCATTGCAATGTAGAAAATGGCAATTTTTTGTTCGAAAAATAAATCGGCTTATTTTTTCAGTGAAAACAATCCTTAGGAAAACCCCTTTTTTAACCATGGCCCAAAAATGGCAATTTATTAATTTTCTTGCTTTTTCTTACTATAATATAAGAAATTCAAGAGACGGTAGAGAAAAATTACTCTAATTTCTTATTTTGGGCAAGACTTATTCTTCAGCCAGAATATCGAGAATACTAGACTCAGATTGAAAATTGAAAATCCTACGGAAGAACAAATTGCCAGTTCACCACAGTAAAAGGGGAGGAATATTTCACAACATTCCTGACGCCCCACCCCCTTCTTACTTTTGTGTCTTTAAGTTATTATAGGACATACATAGTGACGTACTGTTGTTTTTTCTGCTTGTGTCTGTACTTTATTTAAGATTACTTTTGTTAATTGATTCACACAGTTGTTCCTTTCCTCATGTAATCGATACTACCTTTATATTGCTATTTTAGTTTGTTTTCTTATATTTACTTTCTTTCCTTTGTAACATTGTTATTTATCTTTGAAACCGTCATTTATGTTTGTATCTGTTGAAGTTTGTTGAAGTTTTTGTCATATATCTCTATATTTTCTTAATGTAACCCTTTCTTTGTCCATGTATGGGTTATTTATGTTTATTTGCAATAAGAAAATATTTCTTAAAATTTAATCGTTTAAATTTTGTGTTGCACGAAACAGTTTTGCGTCTGCGTTTCAGCTACTTACTTCGGAAAGGGAATGTACTTTGCTAGAAACGCAAGTTACTCCGCCCAGGAAAAATACTCGACTCCCGACTCACAGGGCAACAAGTACATCTACCAAAGTCGTGTCATCGTGGGCGAGTACACAAAAGGGGAGCCTAACATCGTGGAACCGCCACCAAAGAACCCGTCAAATGCAGCAATTCGATACGACTCAGTCGTAGACAATGTAGCCAATCCTGGCATTTTTGTCGTGTTTCGTGACAACGAAGCATACCCAGAGTACCTAATCGTGTTCAAATAATCTTTGAATTTGATTCACCATCAGCCATATTTTGAACCTTATTTGTAAATACCCTTCAGCCTGTACCAAAGAAAATTGATTATTTAGCTATTGAAGTTCAGTATTGTATTCAATTGGGTTAGTTCTGAACTTAGAAATATTTAATTGTGAAATGATGTGCTAGAAAGAATTTACCAAATTTTATAGCTTTGGATAATGATGTATAGGGAATGAAAATTATGTATGATTAAAAAAAAACATTCGATCAAAGTTCCTATGTTGGATCTGTAAGTAGTTGTAACAAATGGAAACATATTCTGGGTCAGGATATACAAGTTAAACATGTCGACTCATATGTTTAGAAGATGTAATACCACAATAGACCGAGGATGTTCTTACAGTCAATGAAAATAACAATGAATTCTATCTCCTACTACTTTTATCATCTCGAAGGCGGTTCTTAAGCCTATAGTATGTATTTGACCTCTTAGCTTCTACTCTAGTCTGCTTCATATTAAACAAAATCAGTTGTAAGCCTATTGATGCAAACAGATAATCTGCAACACTATCATTTATTTCATTTCAAACAACATATAAAGAGCATGTCTTTCTGTGCTGATTAGGTCCCCTTTCCACAAGACAGCGATCGCGCTGCGCTCTCACTGCGACTTCAAACGGATGTGTTTAACCTTCGCTTTCATACTGGGTTTATCATACAGCATGTAAAAGTGTGACTGAGAGGACAGCAAAACACACAAATCTGTCAACCTTTAGGTCGCAGAGTAAGCGGGGCGAGAGCGTCGTCCTAGTGGAAAGGGGGGGGGGGGTAAGAAAAAGCCAGACAAACACTTTATAATATTAAGAAATTGGCAGACAAAATATTTGTGAAGATATCATTAACACATAATATGTAGCTCATATCACCATGTTACTAATTTGTTTAAGGATCTTTGCTTACTTTAAGATAAGCTGCAGCTTCTTAGCATGCTATTTAGCTGTAATACCAGTCGGTGGTGGAGCTGAGGAAAAGATGCATGGTGAGTCGTCTGACGATGACGTCGTTACAGCGAATCACGTGATCCACTCCTAGTCAGCTCAACTCCATTTTCTCAATCTAACCCTATGCTTTTAAGTGCGCATGTGTGTGATAACATTCGACCAATGGCAATCCATTCTCGTACACGAATGTTCTCTGGGAAAATATCAAATCATCTTACCAGTTGTGTGTAGGCGGATAGAAGAGACCATTTTGCACTAGCCCTGATAATTGCTTTGTCTAGCAAGAAAAGTAATCTTACTGATTGTTCGTGCGAACACTGTGGGCGTAGTTTGAGTAGACCAATATGTACGCTTGCATGTGGCATCGTGTTAATCTCCAAACAGATAATCGGTAGCGGGCAGGCAACATTTATCATGTCGACAGACAGACTGATACACATGAATACTGAAGAAAATATAGTCGTCTCGTTGAAAGTAAAACGTTGTTCCTTGAATATACGAACGTACACACAGGTTATGAACAAGAGTTCGTAGACCTCAGGCCTGCATGAAATGTATTGGGTTTCTGTAGACCTATTGTGTATTTTTGCCTTTTTGTCTGTGGTACGTGGTTGGAAAAATGAGCTTTTTACCCTGTTGGTTGTGCACCATGCAAAAGTCTGAAATTCCATTTTCTGAATTTGTAAGTTTGGACATGGATGAACATTACTTATTTTGGATTTCTTAAGTATGTAACCAACCACAGTACCTTGAAGTTGTTGAGATGCAACCTTTTTTTTTGTCTCAGATGGCCCATGTACATGTAGTTACTCTGTCACATGATATATTCAGTACTAATATCTTCCTATTTCAATGTACTGACCTAATGCAGCTGCTAAATCTCCTTGGTTTGTGTTCTTCCAATGATATTCATTAAAGATTTATTTCTGGGGTGTTATTCACTTGACATCGGAAGGTTACTTGCATAATTTGACCAATGATACTTTTATAGTAGTTCCATAGACATTAGACAATATGAATAGTGCTAGCCCCCATGATGCAGCAGCAACAGTTAGTCCCCAGGGTGGTATGATATTTTCATTCAATCCATCCAACCCAAATCTAAATCTCCTGTAGTATCTAAGCCAAATTTAACAGCATAATTTACTATGAAAAATGTCCTTGTCAATCCCATTTATAGATGGCAAGCTGCTGGCAATGGAAGCTTTGAAAAGTTCAGAAAGCTGTTGTAGTCAGAGCAAACACCCAGCAAACATCCCCCCAAACCAATGAGCAGTTGCTTAGAAGGGGAATTTCATCATATATTTGCCGCGACAAAATGCAACAAACGATACTGAATTTTAAACAGAACCAAGCTAAGCCTCCACCACTTAACCCTGCCTGTACTATAGATTAAGCAGGCCCAAAAACCAAGCGAATATGACTAGCCCAAAACTACAAATTACCTGTATACAGTATGGAATTGGCATTACCAAAGAAACAAAAAGAAACACAGGACAAATCATACACATACCTTTCTCTTATGCCCACGCTCTATACAGTTCTCCTCCACATTAGAAAATTGCATCTTCTTCTGTTTAAGTTCAAGTTCAACCATGATTGCCAACAGGGTAAAGGAACTTGTACCAGAACTTTAAACTCAGTACTATACAGCTCTAGAAACACCACAAAGAGTAATAAGCAAACTCCAATTATACCTGACCAACAGATATATTATCTGGTACACTCCCGTCATCTGGCACACCGTCAGTGCCACTAAGACAGGGGATACAAAGTAACCTGATACATTGAAGGTTGCCCCAGGCCAGATGATGGTTCTACACCCAACCGTAATCTGTTTTCAGAACCAAGCAGATAATGGGGGGATGCCCCAACCACACAAAAACAGGGTAAACCTACAGTATCAAGTTCAAGCACTAGGAGGCCCAAAATCAAACCTGACCACCAGGACACCAGCAACAACCCACGTAACAAATAGCAACACGATGGCACCTTGCGTTCTGGAGATACAGCGCATGCGCTGTGTCCGCACAAAAGGTAACCTGGAATGTCAAGTTCAAGCACCAAGGGCGCCAAAATCAAAACTGAGAATTATTCAGCCACCGCCAACACATGTGCCAAATATCATCGCGCCCGCACCATCCGTTCAGAAGATATATCTCCGGAAATACCCCTCCCGGACACAAAATTCGACCTGCGCGTCAAGTTCAAACGTGACAAGGCCCAAAGTCAATCCTAGGCAACAGGCAACAACTCCCCACCCATGCACCAAAAATCGTTGCAATCGCGCGTATCGTTCCGGACATACAGCGCCAAAAGTGCCCAAAAAACACAAAAAATGCCACCACGCTGGTCCGTTGCTAGGCTATTCTTCTCGTTGCTATGCTAATAGGCCACACCCACAGGCGGGTCTGAAGTGCCGCACGGCATATATACAAAAAGCAGCAGAAGTATTTCCCAAGATTACGATCGATTAGTTTATGATATGAATTAACAAAAGTTTATACATGATAAATGAAAATGTCAGCCTTGAAACGACGTAAATCATAAAAAATGTCAGTGTAATACAGTGCTCAAATCCCTGCTTTCACGGGACGTGGCAAAAGTCACTTTCGGTCGCTGAACTCTGAACCCCACCGACTTTTTTTTCTCATTTACGTTGGAATCAAACATTTATACCCTTATCTAAGCTCAAACTTTCTAAAATCAATTTCTACTGTGTAGTTTTTTATGTCTGATACATTTAAAATCCTGTTCCTATTTACCGATACTTTTTTCTCCCATAATTTCTGAACGCACCGATAGAAAAACAAATACGAAAACCAAGATGGCGGGCGGCTTTTGCTCTTTCAAATGGAGTAGTTTTTGTTTCATTTTATCGGTAGGATCGGAAGATATCAGTCAAAATATGAAATGTACACTTTATTCAGAGTTTCCACGCTGAAAAAGAGATGTTTTGAAGCTATAATGAGGCGGTGTTGGCATAGATGACAGAGCCTTATTAGCGCCCCTTTGTCTTCGCGGGCACTTTCATGCAAATCATCTCTTTGTGCCTATGCTGGGAGCGGGGGTTTCAACTGTAAATCAAAGTCTCTGAAATCGTTTGGTGTGTGTATTCAGTACTTTTGCCCTGTAAGTTACAAGCAAGGAGTTTTGGTCAAAGCTGATTGTTTTAAGCTAGTTTTGGACGAACCACGTTTTTTTTCCACAATAGTTCCGTAATTTGATTTGTGTATTAAACGCAACTATATTCTGGGCATCGGTTACATGAATCAGACTTAAGTTTTCATCCTCCTAAGTTGTGTGTGTTTTGTGTATGCTTGTGTATTTTTCCTTCTTTATTCTGTTTTTGGGTCGAGTTTTCGTGACTGCTTGGGAAATCAAACATGGCGCCCGCCGGTTCATCTCAGGTCAATGGGATAGTTTACTGTATTGTGGTGGGAAATGTTGCGTGCGGTTTCTGATTGTTTTCTTTATTAAACTAAACAGAACGTTAGTTAATTCATTTCAGGACTTTTTTTCAAAATGACGAGAACACATTTCAAAGAATATGTGACTCAATTAGATAATTGGTCTCAAAATAAATGGTGCCTGTGTTGTTTTTTTAATGTACAACTCACCCATGCTGCTACAAATGATGTTACCCAAGCGGGATGATTGTTGTCAAGAACTGACGGCGTCGGTAATTCGTAACAATTTACAAAGCACCTTTTTGAAAAGGTCTAAAATGCCAGTTCAGGATTTCAAATAAATTTTAAGGTTGGTCTACAACCTGGGTAATGATTGGAGAGAAAAACATACAAACTGGGACTGGCCATGGGCAGTTTAATAAATGGTGTCTTCTATTTGAGCACAGTGGCGCTCGGTGCAACCAATCCGTTCCAACTGTTGCGCTATCTTGTTCTATTTTATCGGAAGGAACTTTCAAACCGTATCCTGTCAATAATTTGTCGCTGAAAAGTGGCTTGGTAAAACTGTTTATATTACAAATACATTCGGTTTGGAATATTTTACTACTACTAGCGCCATATTGAATCTTTTGCCATCGAAACCCAGCACTAGTAAATCGTCCAACTTCACCAGCGGCGAGCTGACTGATATTTTTTTTTTTTTCTTGATGATGGAATATATTTGGGTATTTTGACCATAAGATGGACAAAACAATACTGAAAATCCTGTTGGTTTTGAGTCAGGCAACGAATTGGTATTGTTAAAACGTGCTAATGTAATAACAATTGAAACCAGCGGCAGGTAACGCATATGAATAGCGACGTTGACACAGGGGAGATATCGTTACATAAACATTACTACGGCCCGCCTTTTAAATTTTTCAACCAATCACGGACAGTTTCCAATGGAGACAACAGTGATTGACATCTAATTATCATCAATATTCATGTCTCACAAGTGGGGATTTTTCATGCCCTTTTGGACCATCGTGCACCTTCAATGTCAAGTTCAAGCGCCAGGAGGCCCAAAATCAAACCTGAGTGTCAAGCTACCACCCCCAACCCATGTACCAAAAATCGTCGTGCTCGCACCATTCGGCTAGTGGCCTGGCGGGGCTTTGTGGCCGAGACAAGCCTTAGGGGCATGTTCGGGCATGAGCGGCACCCGCCATGACACACGAGTCACGGGGGTAGGAGGAACCCCTTACATCCTTGGTCGGAAGTCCTCCTAGGAGACGGATACTCCGAACAACAAAGCTGCATCTGCTGAAGCCGTCTCACACGTGTCAGACAGTTCTGTCCCTGTGAGACTTAGTGCTCCAGTAGACGAGAGGGTGGAGAAGGAATTGCACACTCCTCCTTCACCATAAAAAGCCATGTGCAAGGTCAGGCAAAACAGGTGAAAAGCCTGTCTGCCTGCTCATCTGTCGAATCGACAGGAGAACCATTCGTTCTTGAGATACAGCGCCCTAAATCCCCAGCTTCCAAAAGTTCCCACGCCCGTGAAAACCATACCTGCATACATGCAGGTAACTAGCTACGGAGTCATTGGGATTCAAAATACGATGTTTGACTAAAAATGGTATGGCATGTATTTTGTAATTTGAAAAGTGCATCATTCCACTCAATGATGTGTTGCAAGCTTTTACATTTGTAAACGGCAATGTGAGAAGGCACCAACCAGAATTGCAGCACAGAAAGGAGACAGACGGTCACCGAAACATCGGCTTCTAAACACATATGATGTTTTGCCGTTACTTGAATGTATATGGAGCCAATCTGTTTAACCATCAGAACACTAATAAAGCAAACAACGTGAGATTTCCACATCATACTTTTGCCAAATGATATTAACATTTCTGAGTGACTTATAATAGTCATGATCTATGCAAATTAGAACCGAATTTGGATAAAGCATACCGGATGATATGTGAAATGTGACGTATAGAAAATCCCCGTCATTTGTCGTTTTGGAATATAGTGTATTCTCTTTAATTTGCACAATTCATATTTATTGATGTTCTGTTCTTGTCTTCTTGGTTATATATGTCATATGTTTAAGAGTGGATTTGTAAAACTTTCTCATCAACTATACAAATTTGATCCTATTTCATATACTTAGCATTCTAATGTCAATTTGTACGCAAAATCTGATTACAATACGACAAAGCTTTGTGGTATTCTCCTCCAAAATCTGAAGAAAAAATCTACATCACAGTATACTCCCTGTTTCAAGAGCTATCAACCACTTGCTCTCAAAAATCACAACTACATCATTTCGAGAACAATAGATAACAAAACCGTAGGTTCCGCTACAGTCCCCATGAAAATCGACTGGAATATTGTCAAACTTGACCTTCATTTTCCCAACCTTTCTTCTCAGGAGAGCTTTGGTCTGTAATGCTGGACAGATATTTCGCCAAAAAAAAATCCTGGTGTCACCTTTCTGAGGATGAACGCACACACAACTTTAGGGCATACAAAAAAGAGAATGACTTCTGTAAGCGATATAGAGTGTTGTAACATGCATGCAATGCATATTTAGACAAGGTGATCTCAAAGCAGATGAGTCGGTTGGTGTTATTTCGTTGTTTTTTTTCCTTTGTTGCCTTTTCTGTGTTTTATGCGTCATAGGAAAATGCACTTTAAACGAGAAAAATACAACAAATGAACAACAAAATATCCTTGATAGATTAGTCTGTTTGGAGGCTGCTTTTCTAAAGTTGCTTCGGATTAGCTAAGGAAATCTTATTTAATGTTTCTTTGATTTTCATAGAAGTACAACATAGCATCTCAAGACTGCACGTAGTTCAGTGCCGGCTGTTCTGGTCAATACTATTACATAAACTGGGTGGCAAGAATACACGAAGAGTTGTCAAATTTTCGATTTACATCCTACCATTCTGAGATGTCAACTAAATGATTCATTGCTAGTTGAACTGTTTTCTCGATGTTGTGTAGTTGCAAACATCAATATGTCGAGTTGAGAACAACAGCTTTGCCTGTTCTATGTGGTCTAAGCCTTAGGATTTGGCTCTCTCTGGCCTTTTAGATGTTTCTTACCTGCCAGACAAGATCAATTTCTCCCCGAAAATAGGTCTGCCACGTGTAGAAAAATAATGGTGTACCTCCCTCTTCAGACCAATCGGTCATCATTGTACATATTCATGCACGTTTTCTGTTGCACTGTTCACTTCTTGCTTGCACACCGCCGTCCTGATGTACAAGCAGGCAGAGCCGGTCCGGGCCCTTTTTTCGGGTCCTGGTAGCGGCCAAACCGACAGAATGCATTCCCAACCTTCTGTCCACCAGAGCGACTCACGCGGGCCTGTCCACCACGGTAAAAACGCTTCTAAGAAGTTCCAAGAAGATCACCAGGCGTCTTCACACACGTACGAAGAAGCCGAGGCGGTGAAACGTTACGCGACTGCAGGTAGACGATTTTTTTTGCCTTCCCCTGAGTACTGCGTCCCTTCAAACTTTTCATTGCTTAATCAAGGTGGACTCTCACAGCACTTGGGGCACCCGTCCGGCACTGAATTTCAGAGATAAAGAACTAATTTTCTTCCGTTTTGTAACTTTTGTCTTTTCTGTTGTCTTCTAAGTTCATACCTTTACTTTTATAAATACCGCGTTCCAGTGAAAGCAAAGTCTTCGGAATTTTGTTCAATAAAGTACCTCGAGCACGATAAAGGGGAAGGGCTAACAACCCCTCACTGAAAATACTCTACTGTTACATATGTGTTATATATACATATATATTATTAAAAATCGCGAAAATAAGAAAACAGTGCCACAATGAACAAACCCAGCAGTGCCGCACCGGTGTCCCAAGTGCAGTGAGAGTTCACCTTTAGTGGCACATATAAGAGTAGGGTATTTTCAGTGAGGGGTTGCCCTTTAAAGTGCTCGAGGTACTTTCTTGAACAAACTTCCGAAATATAAGTCCAGCCACAACCGAGATGCCCTATCCACGCTTAGGCCATGGTCTTAATGATCCCGACTGATTGTAATCATTAGCTCAAGTGTGAGACTGCTACAACATGAACTTGCATGGACATTCCTTTCCAATGCTACATGGTACTTTGTAAAAGAACGCGTCCTCACATTCGCATTCCTACATACTTTCCAATAGTAAGCTATTTCAGGGCTTGGAATTCTACGTTGAGAAGTTCTTTTTTTCGGGCAACAACATTTTATTAGGCACAAATTATTTACAAACACATGATCACATAGGGCAGCGCATGCTGCTAGCATGCTTAGTACAGTTGGTATTGAACAGGAGTCACAGCGGGACTCCACCACAACTGTCAAAAACAAAACAACGAAAACAACTGACAATTTGTTTTTATCCCCGCATTCCTAGGAAAAGACAGAATAGGTGTTTCTGTAAAGACCGCGCTTGGCGTCTTGTTAGATACCAATGTTCAAACCAATTTTGTTTGAAAATGTGTATACGTACAATATGGCCATTCATGAAAAAAAAACATCAGTGAAATTCCCCGATTATATTATCACGAGCATAATATTCAGGTAAAAGAACTAAGCTATTCCTATACATCTTTAAAATTCCCCAACCTGTATCTTAGATATTTATTATGAGATGAATAATTTAGATACCCAAACCGAGAGATAGCTTTTACAACACAACCTTTTTCATGTACAGGACGCGACAGCGTGTAATCAAAAATCATCTACAACGAATTTACAGCTTTTTCTTGAAACGACGGTCAGCAGTCCTTACCTGATGTCGTTTTGTTGATACGTCATGTAAAAAAAAATTTATTCATTTTTGAAAATATTTCTGGGTTACCAAATTGGTAAATAAATAAATTGGTTCCATTCCCAGTGTGTATCTTCTGCACTTTATCAAGTACTAGCAAAGACTATCATACCAATACACCACGTTAAGACGTACAAACAAGTACATATTATAATTTCTGTTGGCGTTTTGTATACACATATATAAACATATATGGTATATTTACAGTCTACAGAATATGAATCAGTCGACGTTATTTGTCTGGTCTTCTGTAGCCTTTTCTGAAGTCCACGACTTTACTAGAAGCAAATCCATAGACAAAATTTGTTAGAAACGAGACAAAAGACTGACCAAAAACCCCGATTGATTCGTCTGCTTTGAGATTTCTCCAAAGCTGCGTCTGGGTTTCCATTTAAAACGATGATATGATAACACCCATATAAGATAATTAAGTCTATGTTTTCTTTGCCTTTCAAATGTTCTTGTCAGTGTCGATACATGAACTGGGTGGAGAGAATGAAATACTTGTTCGTCCGAATTTCTGTTGGCGTACTACTATTAGACAATTATTTACACAACGGACATCCTGGTACGTCAACTATTAAAGAACCCACAGTTTTAACTGTTTTATTGATGTTGTCCTTGTGTGCAGTTGCAAACATCAATAGTCGGATTTTGAACAACTCTGCTTTGTTGTTATAGAGTACCATGTAGTCTAGGGATTAGGGTTTGGCGCTCCCACCTAATTTCGGATGGTCCAAGCTCAGATTAAACTCTTTGTTTTTTGTTTGTTTGTTTGTTTGTTTGTTTATTGGGATCTCCAATTAAACTTAACAGTGAAAATCCGTTCTTTCAGGAGTCGATTTGAAATTACAAACCAATCAAATAACAGAAGTCAAGATTAGTGTAAATAAGTATAACATGAGAAGAACTTGAAGTCAACTGAATGTGAAATTGAAGTAAATTCAGTGAACTTAAAATAATGAGGAGGGGTCAGAGGTCATCAGTAACAAAAGCTATAACATAAATTACAAAACACCAATCGTTGTAACAAAAATGAGTTGTCTTTGCCCGGACAATTAGTCTGCCGCGTGCAGAAAAATGTATCCTACCTCCCCGCACTGACAAAAACAGCATGTTATGGCATTATTTTATCCACACAACGAATTAATTAATATTGACAACAATAGAGTATATACTGTTTTACTGTATAGATGGTGGGCAGCTTCTGATTTGTTCTAACTTCACTTAACTCCCTTTTAAAGGACCTGGTGTTAAACAAACAGGCCATCAGTGAGTCGATTTTTATAGTGGCTGTGAATTCCCTTTTATTCTCCTGTTTTAAAATCCTTACTATAACTGTGTGTTTTACAGCTATTTTGTCACCTTTTTTATTCATCGATATTATACTTTATCCATCTACCAAAATCAACTTTAATGATTTCTTCTGCAGACCGCACATATCCAGGAGGAGCAGGACGCGGCCGCCATGCTCTCTGTAGCTTTATACTCTCCCACCGCAACTACATTGTGGCCGGGATTGCTCTGATACTAAGTCTTGTTGCGGTGGGAGTCGCTCCTCTGACGTTCATCAATAAGAAGGTACTAAATACTTTTCTGTTACTCGTTTTTTTTTTTTTGAGTGGGGACAATGACAGAACATGGTGCTTAGCATGAAAAATTTGGCGTAAGTCCCAATCAAACTTGGTGTTGGTTAGATAAAGTTTAGGTTTTTTTTCACAAAACATGGTGCTGTTTTCCCTCAATCTATTCTCAATTTTGATATTCTGACGTATGTATATAGGAAATTTCTCGCCTGTCCACCACTGTTGACGCCTTAAAGAGCAACCAAGATCACATGCGTCAACTGTCCACCATCGTGGAAGCCTTGAAGCGTGACCAAGACGACATGCGTCAACTGCCTACCACGACTGACACCTTGAAATGTGACCAAGACGACATTGACCAACTTTCGACCACCGTCGACGCCCTGAAACGCGACCAAGAAGACATGCGCCAACTGTTCACCACTGTTGACACCATGAAGCACGCCCTGGACACTGAGCGAAATCGAACCGTTGCCTTGGAGAAACGACTTCACGAGATAAGCAAGACTATAAGTAAGTTGGGTTTGAGTTTTTTTCTGTACTATCTTTTATATCCTATTGGACGAAATTCTGCAACGATTCTAATGATACTGGAATGTAGGTAGGTCTTGGGATGACGAAGGTAATGTTAATTTTGGGCCCTCATGGTACTGTAGCAGAATATCCTTTTGTTTTGGACATGCTAAGGTTTTTTAGGTTTGGTTAAGCATAGCTTTTGATGCTAGGGAGAATTGACGAAAGCTAGGTACCCCTGCTTCACGGTCCCATATCAATTTAAGTTATCCTTCTATCAAATAAAACCACAAAACCTAATTAGAACATACATTTATCATGCCCTGAAGAAGTCAATTAGATATTTCTCAGTAATGGAATGCTAAAACATTTTCAGTGCCATGCATATCTATACCTTTGTCTATTGTTGTTTTCAGTACCTTGTACTGAAGGTTACGCAGTATGGCGTGGAATCTGCTACAAGCTCTTCAACACAAAGAAGACCTTCGGCGGAGCGGCCGCGGCCTGTCGTGAAGACGGCGGCACTCTCGCCATGCCCCGTGACGCCGAGACCAACGCCTTTCTGCTCTTCTTGTACAAGTCCGTGGGCGACAAGAATTGCTACTGGTTCGGCCTGCACGATCGGAGGGAAGAGGGAAGCTTTGAGTGGATGGATGGTACTGCGCTTGGGGATTACAACCACTGGGCTCCAGGAGAACCAAACAACAATGGAGGGAACGAAGATTGCGTCCATTACTGCTCATACAAATCCTGGGAGGACAAATGGAACGACGAACCATGCGGCAGGCCTTATCGCTTCATATGCCAGGCTGTTCCAGGTATTTCCTACATTACCAAAATATCTTTTATTAATTTTTCTTCTTACACAGAGACGCGTTCCTTTTTAAAGAAGAAATTTTAAACGTTCTGTGTTCAAGAAACATTCTGTCAACAAGTCGATAATTTCTCTTCATCAATTTACGTTACAGAACTTTTTCTTGAAGTAAGATTAGCCTTCCTAGAAGCTCCTACATGTTACACTAAAGTTATTCTTGTATTCTATGATAATGATATTCTTTGAAAATGATATTGCTACACATTAAAAACAAGATAATCAGACTTGAACTTCTAGAAAATCTTGAGAACCATGTTGGAAACATGTCTTTCCACATGAAATCACTGCTAATTTACATTTTTCCAGGACGTCTGTAGGCAGCAGGCGAAACTGTCAACTGCACTGTACATCGGTTCTTCAACCACCGCAGTCAAGCGTAACAGTAAGACGAAAAAAAAATTGTAGCACTGTTAACTATAGAAATGGGCTAAGCAAAATCATTGAATTGTTTAATAATTATTCGTAAGAGTTTGTAATGTAGAAAAACAACACAGAAGAATTGACACCAAAGCGATAAATTTGTACAATTTTAGTCATGCATAAGTGTCTTTTTAACAGAGAATTTACCAATCTTTTCAAACGTAACCAAACGTTACTTTATATAAATGACATTTTAGAATGGAAAGAGATCCAGGCTTAACTGTATTCAAATTCGACACCTGTTCTTCTATATTAAGTTTTGTTGTTACAGTAGTGAATTAAGAAATACACCTGTCAGCACAATGTCAGTTTATCTAATATTAAGCAATACATGGAAACCAGTGGCAATGATGTACGAGTTGGGGTGTTTACGAAGAGAAAACATTCAATCTTTTTTCAGGTAGGCAGAAGTTTTTACCTGTTTCAAGGCCTTTCATGAAAAATTCATAGCCGACAGGAAAATTGCAAATGAGCGACAAAACTTCGCTAAAGAAATTACGTAACAATGTATTATTGTAATATATGTAGACAGACTTTCTTTCGTAAATACAAAAAGAAGTTAAGTACTTAACCCTATTCAGACCGGGGGGGGGCTTTTGAGGCCCGCGCCAACTTCGATGCCCTATAACGCCAGAACGGCTTACGGTAAAGCCACCAAATTTGGTGAGTTTTCCTAAACTATTGTTGGCAACAATTGTACGAAGTGTGACAAATTTTCCATTTTTTCGTGTTGCCATGGCAACCGTTTGCTGACAGGCAGTTTTGCCAAAAATCACTATTTTTGGTTCTAACAATGTATTTTTCACATTTATTTGCTATATTACTGCTATTTTGTGACATAAATAAAATCTTATATTATTTAGCATATCTTTCATAATTATATATGCATAAATTATGCTAATTTGATGACGTCATCAGCCCAAAATCCAAGATGGCGGACCGTATGGCCAGATCAAGAATAACAAGCTAATTATCCCTTAAAATTTGTAACTACCTGGTATTTTTTCATCAAAAACCATCTAAATGAATGAATTTAGTCTATTTCCATTGCCCTTTGTGATAATTTGTTGCAAAAAAAGTAGTTTTAAAAATTCAAGGTAGTGGATATAATATGGCGGAGCCTAACTCGTATCTTAGATGTGCATGACGTCATTTTATGACGTCATTGTGACGTCATCGATGTTGCTATTGGCAATACAAGTCGTAATAAACATTATTATTCTGTTATCTGCACTTGTTGTTACATTTTTGTAGTATAACTTGAAGTTGTCTGAGAATACCCTTTTTTCATGGGTCCGGCCAATATAATCAAATTGATGACGTCATAATTACGTCATTTTACGTCAACGTAACGTCAAACGTCAAATAATCGTCAGATATTATGTCGATATCACGTCCTGAAAATTTGGTGGCCCTACGGCACGTCGTTCAAGAGTTAGAGGACTTAGAAGTGGAGGGCCTCAAAAGCCCCCCCCCCCCCGGTCCAGGGATGACCAAAAAAGCCCGGTCTGAATAGGGTTAAACTGTTACAAACCTAGCTTGCAGTAATCTTGTTAAAGTTATGGAAAATTATATCATTGACCGATAAAACCCTCATAGTTACACATCTCTTGACATTTGATTTGGACAGTCCTATCTGTGAGTGGACGTGTTACTCTGATTTGTTCATTTTACGATGAGGTTCTTTTGGAAGAGCTCATTCTTGCACAGAAGGTGTCATTTTCAAAATTTAGTTTTGAACTGATATGATTATGCAAAGGACCGTTTCATTGGACTGGTCCATTAAACATTGAGGGTACGATTTCTATAAAGGGTTATACATATCTTTTCAAAACCCAATTTTGGACGGGGGATACTGCGAGCTTTATTTTTAGAAGTAGATGTGTTCTTTGGAACTGATCAAGGGTACAAAAATATGTCGCTGAAAAGCTATCTTTATTGAAAAACGATTTAGGACTGAAGTGATTCACTGTTTGAGTAAATGTGCTCTTGGAATGGCCAATAAATGATTTTTCCTTTGTAATAGCGTATTCCTGCATAGGGAATTAAATTACACTAAAGACTTTGCAATAGAACACTTATGGGGAGAAATGTTTTTTTTAATTATCAATTTGCCCAGGAACAGTCCATTTTTCCATTGGGAGGGAAATAGGAGAAATATGCTGTATTTGCTTGTAAGCATCTCGTCTTTGCTTGAGCAAACCTGTATGTGTTCATTTTGATATAGCTGCAAGTCCGCGATAAAATTGCTTAAAAATAGGATTATGCCTGACTGCGAAATTCTGCAGTTCCATTGGGCATTGTAAGGCCGCGCTTTTGATCCAACAGCATGAATCGATACGTAAACAAACAAAAAAACAATACTCGGAAAATGCGAACACCATGTACAACAAACATGTGATGAACATTAGACACGCACATCTGTACTTAGCACTACTCACTCACAAACAAACCTGTCCTTGGTACTGAATACTAGCCACTCAAAACATACCTGTCCTTGGTACTGAGCATTAGTCACTCACAAACATGCCTGTCCTTGGTACTGAGCATTAGTCACTCACAGACATGCCTGTCCTTGGTACTGAGCATTAGCCACTCACAAACATACATGTCCTTGGTACTGAGCATTAGCCACTCACAAACATACATGTCCTTGGTACTGAGCATTAGTCACTCACAAACATACCTGTCCTTGGTACTGAATACTAGCCACTCACAAACATACCTGTCCTTGGTGCTGAGGATTAGTCACTCAAAAATATACCTGTCCTAGGTACTGAGCATTAGTCAATAACAAACATACCCGTCCTTGGTACTGAACATTAGTCAATAACAAACATACCTGTCCTTGGTACTGAACATTAGCCACTCACAGACATGCCTGTCCTTGGTACTGAGTATTAGCCACTCGCAAACATATATTTCCTTAGTACATGTATTTCCTTGATATTGAACATAAGTCCTTTTCACACTGTACGTTTGGTGTCTATTGGTTCTTTAACATACTCGAAAACGGAACCTCCATTTAACGTCCTATCCGAGGGATGGCCCTAACCAAAGCTTGGTACTTGTACTAAGTACCGTTTACATATCAACGGATATGAACACAGGAATTCTGAGGTATGGTCCAAAACCCTTCTGTCACGCCACAGCAGACATACATTTACGAGCGCACAGTATAGAATAACATCGCTATCGAAATAAAGTAATGATAAATACGGAGTGATGAAGTAACATTGACTTTCAATAGACGGTGTTTGATTAATAGTTTTGCAAATATTTATGTACCCAACAGCGCGAGGGAGAGATTAATTTAGTGTAACATTTGTCCTTGGTAATTATAGGGTTGGTAATTACTGCCATAAAACACACGGCCCATAGAGGGATAGCACATATTCTTTGGAAGGTTCCACTGTCTTCGTGGGGTCCTCCTGACCACCGCTTTCTAAAGATTACTGCCATGTTTATATATCATTCATAAGACATCAACATTAAAGAAATTTATAAACATATTAAACTCAACAGATAAATGTAGATCTAGAGGTGAAAATTGCAACGCAGCGTTAGTCAATGCACACCTTACTACAGAAATGGCACAACCCAACTTCACCTGTACATCATTTCATTTGCTTACGACACCCTCGTCCCCAACAGGCAGATTTATTCTGCCTTCGAGTATTCCTGCCAAGTAGATACCCTCCGGTCGACCGCCCTTTACCAGATTTATGCAAGCAAAAGTGAAGCAATCGACTTAAGTAGCAAGACGCTGCCAAGAGCTTCTTAATGTTCAGCTTGGCATTTCTTCCACGTCTCTGGAGCTTTTGCCAAAGTCTCGAATAAGGTGCGCTTGGACGGAAACGTATCTTGTTACGTTGCGCATTGGTCACGCTCTACACTGGCTAGAAGCTGGAAAACCGAAGTAGCGATAGTTCAACGGGCATGAAAGCATTTCTTCAGCTGTAATTTTTTCCCCGTAACGTTTCAACACAAGTCCACGGACAATGATGTCTGCTGCACGACCGAAAAGCTTCGCCGTCGGTATCTCCATTCTCGTGGTTCTACTGTTGCCATTGAAAGGTAAGGCTTTCTTCTATTTCAGCTTGACGGTCAAATTAATACATTGTGTCAATAGGAAATATCTAACTTTGTGCGTACGTGGGAACATTAGTGTATGTTGTGCTTATGATGAAGTAAGGTATAGATAGCCCCATAACATTTTTAGGTCTTAGAGGCAGTGTTTTTTTTTTAATCTACTCAACTGTGGCTTGGGCGCGGTATTGTAAAACGGCGCCCATCCCTCTTATTTCACCGCGTTTCAACTCCCCAACCTAAATTAAGAACCCAATTTTTTTAAAGGAATGCCAGGAAAACCTCTACCAGGCTCACCGCTGGTTAGGAAAATACTCCTCTGGCCGGACGACTCCCCTAGCGTACTATAGACTATTTGTCCAATTTCTACAATTAGACCACCGATCCGCGTAGCCTGGTAGAGGCTATGTCATAAAACGAACCGGTGATATGTTGATCATGTGTCCGACAGCATAGCCACTTGGTCATTGGACGCCACTGCCTTTCAAGTTAAATTTGCCCGTGCATATGTAAAAGATGCTTAGGGGTGGCGCCCAGCTCCATTTCTGTAGCCCTTGGGCCAAACATTTATGCAAGCCAAAACAGCAGGGGCTAGTTCGCTGGTAGTGATGTGTGTTTAACTCCCATACTCTTCCTCATTAGTGCCAAGTGCTAAGCAGAGAAAGCAGCATGTACTGTTTTGGAAAGTATGACTCGACCGGGGATCGAACTCACGACCGGCCTAATGCAAGCGCGAAGGAATATATCTTCTAGCCGTCAAAGATGTTATTTGTATAATCGTTCATGGCATAATTGCGTGCTCTGCCCACTGAAGTGTGAAATGAAATAACAGATTAGCTTGTACACACGACTTGTAAATCGTTTATCAGCGAGTAAAATGGGCGCACTAACAAGAACAGTGCTTAGGCTATCAATCAATCCAAAAACGGTCTAAAACGTTGACAAAGTATGATCTTTTGTAGGATGTTATTGTGGGTTCGGAAGAAAGATCTACTAAAGCTTGTACTGCAGTAGCAACTTAATGCAGACAAATACCCTTTTCCAGCGTTATGCTTTTCTCGGGGAAAAAAGGTCTTTAAAGAACCCCAAACTATAAAAGGTAATCATTATTTTCCAATGGATAATGTACCGATGAATACATACATAATGCAGCAGACGATTTGTTTGGTCCAATTATGATGAATTACACGCCGTGTTTTTCAAATATTAAGATGATACTCGCTAGCCCCGGACAGACCCTCCCCATGCATTTCCTACGCGTATAGACACTTCCTTTACCGTAAATATTTTTCGCATAAATGAGGGGCGATAAACACCAAGACGGCTAATTGTTAATACGATATCAAAGAAGAAAGAAATTAGTTTTTTTTCTTATCTTATCACTCATGGAATCAATTTTGTAACCTAACTTCAGTCAGGTCTTTCGAATATATTGAATTTAACATGGGCTGATATTGTTAAATTTTAGAAGTTATTTTGTGTGTATTCAGTTTATTAACAGTGTTTTTATAGTGCGCGCGACTAGTTCTAGTGGGTACTTTATCGTGTACTTGTTTCCTACTTTGATTGCCCCTTCATAGATACATGTCTTCAGCCAGCTAACTCATAGCTTAGTCGTGTTTTATCGCCATTTTTGTTGTGCCATGTAGTTGTCACATCGCTAAACGACCTTGACATAACGGAATTGAGAAACAATGATGTATTGAGTAGGACCTAATGATCTACATGTCTCTTATATAAGGTTTACGTCTTTAAACGCGCGCAGTGGGCAAAACTAAATGTTGATTTAGTCAAAGGATCGAGGAACGTTGGTATTCATGATAGCGATATACAATATTTACCTTGTTTGTTTGTTAGAAATATATTCAATTTGTACACTACACAAAATCTGACCTTTAGTCACACGTTGACAATCCGTAAATCATACTCAAAGACAGGCTTTCATAAAACCTTCTTTACGCATGCTTTAAGGTGTGTTTAAAGATTGGCTTCAGTGCATTGATAGATCTCCGAGTAAATGTACAACATATTTTTCATTTATTTTTTGGTTAGCAAAGACACACATAGATTGGCCTGGTGGACATATGCAAACGGCAAGGCAAACAAAATGTTATTTTGATACGGATTCTTTGGTCAGCAACTAGTCACTAGTGGAGTCCGTAGTTAGTTAGTTGATTTTTGCTGACTACAGTTTGCCAAGTGATTGTTTGTATTCACGGTTCACTGTATTTATCTTCAGCCTCCTCGTCTCACAAATGCATGTACGTTTTTTTACCGTGCAAGCCGTTTTAGATCTGTGATCCTTGATTTCATAATTGTGTAACCATTGATTTCATAACTGTTATAATATCATGCAAAATGCAACATCATGATCGAAAAAAACACAACGCTTAAAAAATAAATCATTCTTAATGTGAAATTCTTTGAGAAACCAGGCAAATTTTCGTTCGGCTAGACTTCTTGCCTCCTTCAAGAGACAGGAAATAATGAACCGATCAATAACACATGTTAGACTATTCGTTTGTTCTTGCTCTCCGACGTACAAGGTAATTTTTGGATAATGGATAGGTACTAAAGGTGGGTAGAGGTAAATGGCTTTCAAAGGTCATAAGGGCAATGAGTTGTTATTCACTGTGTCTAGGGTACGGTATTGGAAGGTGGAGCCCATCCCTCTCCTTCAATTGGCTTTCACCTCCCCAAACGAACTCAGGTAATGGTTTTGGAAGGCGGATCTCAGTTCTCTCCTTCCACCATCTTTTACCTCCCTAAGTTAGGTACACGTTTTTACACCTGGGTGAGAAGAAAGTTGTGTCAAGTGAAGCCCTTCCGAGTACCCCTGGTTCGTAACCCCTGCATCGCCTATTAGGTCAGTTAGTCCTCACTCATAGTGAGCTGGTCTCAATCATGATGTTTCTGACCTGGGGAGAAGAGAGGCTGCAACAGTTACAATGTAGCCTGTAATCTTGAAATGGCCCTCAGGGCACACATTGAAATGTTCAAATGACATCCAGGTCTTGTTAAGTTGTGACCATTAAGTAAAATAGTGCCTTTCCCAAGGACACAGTATCAAGCCAGGAACGCTCGAGACTGAACCAACCTGTCTATCTCACGTTCGCTTCCTTGGTCATATGATTCTACATACAGATGATAGTAAAGGCAATATAGAATAGATTCGCTGTAACGGATCGGCATAATGTTGTATCAGATGGCAGTCAACAACAACAAAAGAAATCACCGATAAACAATCCTAGAAAACGATAAGAAAAGCACATTTGGTATAAGTAATCGTAGTGAAATATGTTTGTGTGCCAACCACTGCTTTCTAATAAGCTTACTAATTAAAGCGAGTTGCTAACAGTTTAATCTGCAATGTGCCCCTTGGGACTTGAGACGCTTGATGAAGTTTTAATTTGCTGCTAATGCCAGAATTTACATTGTGCCTTATGTATTGATTTTGAGATTAAATGATTCAGATCCTGTTCCGTTACGTTAATCAAATTAAAAGTAAACTCCCTGTGTTTATCAAAACAGCTTTGTTTAATAGGGGATGTCCTTTATAGTTAGTGTTTATGGTATACTCAGTAAACCGCCTAATGGCATAACACACCAAGTTTGTACTAAAGAGTACAAGCTGTGTCATCATCATCGGTCGACGTGATCACACATGTTCGCACATGTTTATACACGACGGGGTTATACTGCCCCTTTGCATGCGGGGTGACATACCCTTTCGCTGGCTGATTACAAGACGGGGATACGCCAGGTCTCCCGTCCGGGTGAATGATGTAATTCACCATGTGGCTGATACGAGACAGAGGTTCGCCAGGCCTCCATCCGGGTGATTTGAAGTGAATCACCAACTCCCTACAGAAGGATTTGCACCAACACACACCGCACAATCGGGCGTGTGGGGGTTCTTTAACTTGCATGGGATGTGGATGGAGGCCCCGTGTATGGGGAGAACCATACACGGGACCTCCATTTAACGTCCTATCTGAGGGACGGACCTAGCCGAAGATAGGTACAAGCTGTATATCTGGACACAGTAGTACTTTATCCAGTCACACAGTGATGGACCCCTACTCTTTTCGATAAGTCTGGTGGTTTCTTTCAGGTGCTCGAAATATATCTTTCCCCAAATATGGGATTTCCATTTGACGTCCTATTTATCCGAGATACTCATATTTCTGAGCGAACTGAGGGAAGCCATGTAGCGTTGTGCATAAAGTCATTGGGGCATGTCAGGAGATTCGAGCCAAGCACCTTCGGGGTCTAGACGAGACACCACACCATTACATTATGCCAATGCTTCTTGGTGCGGGAACGGTCATAATTTTAAATCTGTCAGGCCAGAGACTGTTTGACATCGGAATCATTAGAAATAGCACTTGTTGAGTGCGGTTATAGCGCCACTCAAGCGCACGATGTAACAAATTGATTTTGTTTCAAATTAAGGAAGCATTTCATCACTTATGATAAACTGAAATCTTTTTAGTCATTGAACCACATGTAAAATACTTCATTTCATTTCTAATTGGACTGCCTATGACTGTTAGTTTGAAATCATTATGTACAGAATTAATCTAGTGGTAAATTGCCTACTGTAATTCCAGCTCTTCGAATGAGGCCTAGATCACAAACCGTAACCATAAGGGTGATTGATAAGCAATTAAATAAGCAGACGTAAGATATGAATATAAATGGGCAAACAGAAGAGCACCTTATTATCATTATTAGTAGTTGTAGTATTAATTAAATAAAGATACAGTTACAACACAAAAATTAATCTTAAACCTTATCGTACATTATGCTTTAGGGCATTTTTAAAGCATACCTTTACGTATGGTGTATAAATGGTTTACAGATACAGATCAGATTTTGTTTAATCAATAATAATCAGTAACGTGGCATTTTGGTCGGAACGTCTAAGCTGAAACAAAACAGTTTCTTGCGACAGATGTGACTACACAACCCGCTGTACGTGCCAAAACGTGGGCAATCTTTTGGGATCCGTAAGTGGTAAGTACCGCCTCCGTACGAACTCGTAGGGAATCCGACGGATTTTGGAGCACGCAGTCATGCCGTAAAACTTTACGTGCACGTGCAGGCAAAACTTTTAATTTGTGTGCCACCGGGCTGAGGATTCGCCCCACGTACGTGCCAGTACGGGCGACGCGCTTGCCTTTTACAACCTGAACGTTTCCATAAATACGTGGCGGACGTAGGAATCTGAAGTATCTACTCAACGACCGCCCTTCGGTAATGTTGCATGCTTTGTTCCCTTCCTGGTGGCATAGATGAAACGATTCTTAGCTCTCGAAATAGACATTGAAGTAGCCAGCTCCTCTATTTTCTGTCTTGTCCTTATTATTCTACGTAAGTTTCAATTTTCAAACGTCTCTTTCCCTGTCCCACTCCTGCTTTATGTACGACCATATCGATTGAAGGAATCCCCTTGATTTCCCCAGATGTAATGAGCCTTTGTCTTCACACCTATAAGTCTATTCTTTACGCTACCTATTACAGTGTAAACACCACAGTTGAGCTGACTTAACCCTTGTCTTGCTGAGGCTGTTATATATAGAGAGAACATGTTTAACCCTTGTGATACTGAGTCTGTTTATATAGAGGAAGACGATATTTAACCCTTGTCATGCTGAGCTGTGTTGTTATGAGTTTCGGGTATTTCTCATGTAAAAACTGCATACCACTGCAAAGCCCATCGGATGGGGGAGTAAATCTACAGCAGCAGCGCAGAGCAGGTCAAGTTTGACTTATTTAATGAAGTCATCATCGATATCCCTATACAGTGCAGCCATAGAACCTGTCATGTCAACCTCCTCCTGTCACAAAATAACTTTTCTCCAAGCCACAGTTAAGCTATGGAACTGTCTACCACAAGACATTGTAAATCCCAGAGACTTGAAGACCTCCAAACGAAAAGTAACCCCCTCACCTCACCGATACTCCCCAGCGTGATGTATTGTAAAATGTCAACACAGCTGCTAATGATGAGGTGTGGTCACAGCATAGATTGAAGAAAAAATGGTGGGGGGGGGGGGGGGCTGGCCAAAAATAGTCTACAGGAAACAGGTTAAGAGTGAGTAGCCTTAGAACCATCTGTATCTATCCCACCATCTCCTACCAGTCCTTACTTCACTTTGATCATCATCATCAGCGTTCTGACCCGAGTAGCCCCTTTCAGTGCCCGTGAAAATCCCATCAGCACTAACTGCCTCCCCGCCTCGTCAGCGGAACCATGCGGTTAATTTATCAGGCACTACTGTGCGCCCCTGCAATGTGAAGGTCTGTAAGGACTGCCATGAGTCAACCACGCCTGATTGTCTGCCGTCTGTCACGTATACCACTACTGAGTGTACGGTCGTATGAGGGTCGTGTACTGCATCTCCCTACCCCATTCGTCTTCAACAAAGTGATTCGAATACTCGGGGGAAATTGGTGCATTCGTCATGCTCACCTTCATAGAAGGGAAGCATATAGTTTCGTCTTCATCTTCTTCTTCTCCTGACAAATATGCTAAATGGCCTGGGCTAGAAGTCTGACGCTATGCATACTCGTAAAGTAATCGACACCCTGTGGTGTTCGATTACTTGTGTAGCAAGTGGCAAGACAAAGCTGGAGGGGCTGGTCACCATAAAAATGTGTTTGTGTGAGAATAAACTAAGCATGTACGTGTATTTAGTTTGTGAGTCAAATACGCCTGGTTGTCTGCCGTCTGTCACGTCCACCACTACTGATTAAGTATTTTACGGGTCGTGTACTGTAATTCCCTTCCTCGTTTGTCTTTTAGTTGTGCCAGTCGAATACTCATGGAAATTTTTGGTGCATTCATCATTATGTTCACCTTCCAAGACGGCAAGCATATTGTTTTTGCTCCGTTTCCTGTTCGTCCTCTTCTTTTTCTTCTGACAAATACGTTCAAGGATCGTGACCAGAAGACTGTCACTATGGTTATTGGTACAGTAGCTGACACCCTGTGGTGTACGATTACATTGTGTGGCAAGTGACAGGACAGAGCCAGAGCTGCTGGTCACCATATGAATGTGTTTGAGTAAGAGCATGTATATAGTTTGAGTCGAATATTCCTGGCTATCTGCCGTCTGTCACGTTCCCCATTGATGTAGTCTCGTACGGATCGTGTACTACACCTCTTTTTCCTCGTTTGTCTTTTAGTTGTGCCAGTCGAATACTCATGGACATTATTGGTGCATTCATCATTATGTTCACCTTCATAGATGGCAATCATATACAGTTTTCCTCTTCTTCCTCTTCTTCTTCTCCTGACAAATAAGCTGAATGTCCTGGACTAGAAGTCTGTCGCTATGCATACTGGTAAAGTAGCTAACTATGTTCATCTTCAAAGACCATATTGTTTTTTCTCCTTTTTGTCCTCTTACCCTTCTTGTTCTTCTCTTGACAAATTAATTCAATGACCTGGACCAGAACGCTGTCGCTATTGTTATTGGTAAAGTAGCTGACACCTTGTTTTGTTCTATTACATTGTGTAGCAAGTGGCAGGACAAAGTTGGAGGGGCTGGTACCAATGTGAATGTGCTTGGGTACGAATAAACATAGCAGTAGCTTGTTGGGCTAGGTCTTTTGAGATAAACATCTTGTCGTGCCAGTACTAAGGTGTTTCTGGTCGTGTGTGTAGTACCAGTGCTTTCGGAGCGCGTTAAGCTAAGGGCACAACGTTAACGTCAACCCGCCGTACGTAAAAATACGTGCTGTTTACGTGTCAAAACGTGGGCAATCTTTTGGGATCCGTAAGTGGTAAGTACCGGGGTCCAAGGGTTTTTGCCCCCCCCCCCCCCCTGGGGGGCGAGATAACTAGCGTTTTCGCCCCCTTTAGCGCCCCCCCCCCCCCCAAAGAACATTACTAGTACTTCTCGGAGAGGTCGCAAGAGCAGCTGGTTACTACATATTAGGTGCGCTACCTGGTACTTTACTGCACCGGGGAGCAACATAGCTGGTGTGTTACCCGGTACCTATATGGCACCTTATTACCGTAACATGCCATACCTTGTTCGGTGCAATACTTTATGAATACCTTATTTGCATAATCAAGAAAGACTGTCACATTACATAGTTCTTTTGTGGTCAATTCATACTAGAGACTTCATA
The DNA here is from genome assembly GCF_000003815.2 of Branchiostoma floridae. Classification (NCBI taxonomy): domain Eukaryota; kingdom Metazoa; phylum Chordata; class Leptocardii; order Amphioxiformes; family Branchiostomatidae; genus Branchiostoma; species Branchiostoma floridae. The sequence continues at coordinate 23,770,758 of NC_049985.1, read as the reverse complement.
TTGGAGATATATAGGTTGCTTGAGGACAGGTGAATACAATGAAATACATCTTATGTCGAAACTCAGGTATATGCAATAATGGGAATACCAGCTGCAGGGGGCGAGAACGCTGTGACACCGGCTCCGTACGAACCCGTAGGAGCCCGACGGATTTTCGAGCACGCAGACACGCTGTATAGAGCTTGACGTGCAGGCAAAACTTTGTGTGCCATTAGGCGGGTTGAGCCCTTAGCTTTAGACAGGTCTTAAATTATGCTGGACAGAAGAAACTACTCGGCGGCATATCGTCTGACTTCTATGCCAAAATGTGATAAAAGCAGACCTACAGACGACCCTGTAGCATTGCATCTCATCACATCATCAGATTCCACACTTCAAACGACTCCAGAAGCTTCCATAGACATAAAAGATGACACGAAGATTACTTTTTTTTATAATAAATCCAGATCTGTTATTAAGTTTAGTGTCATATGAGAAGAGAATCACAATTTCAAATTTTCATTACTCAAGGATATAAAGATTGACAGATTTAGGTCAAGACATGTATGCGTTTGGGTATGCTTTATTGCTGTGAGGTATGAAGTGACTTTCAATAGCCATGCCGCAACGGTGGCTAAATCAATATTTATTCTGCCGTATGTGTGATGCAGGAATTATTTGGGGTGCTGTGTAAGCCTTCGGTACTAGGTGAATGATATGATAGATTTAGATAGTGCACTCTGGGGCGGGTATTAAATAAATCTCAAACACACGAACTTTTTTACATTCGCCAAGAAGTTTATTTGTTTGTTTGTTTTGTGCTGAAGTGAAGCGCTTGTGGCGTGGTTGTTTATGTAGGTCAACAGCATGTCTGGAAAGGTTGTTTAGGTAACTTCTTTTGTTTTAGTAGGTGAGCAACGGTTGCGAAAACAAAGGTCACGTTCGAAAATGGTTACCTTTGTGGTTTCCTCCGGAACTCCAGCTGGCTGTGTATGTATGTTTTTCGTAAACGAATTCAACAATATTTGTTCAGCAATTTCTTCTTTTTACATTTGTCCAGTGATTGCTGTAGATAGATAAATACAGTGCTTTGTGACTGTAAGAGGCATCTTTTAAAAGCCTCAGTTGTGAATGATTTATGCTATTTATTATGGTA
>NC_049985.1:23762459-23769523 GCF_000003815.2 Branchiostoma floridae | reverse complement strand
GGGATAGTTACCCTACTAGAGAGCAGAAACGCACGAATCAATCAGTGGGAGCATCAACTTAAAAGGCTCCAAATAAAGGGTTTGACATCTCACACGTATTTCACATATAGATATTAGTCTAGCCCCTAATGATCTCTTACATGAAGTGGTAGACGTTGACAACAATGTTCTCTACTAGAAAGGTAGGGTAAGATGTAGAGTTTATATAGGGCATCTTTAAGCTATGTGTAGAATCATGTAAAAGGGGCTGACGTGAATTTAAACTGTACAGAAAAGTACTCCAACGAAAAGTTGAGTCAGCTATGACATCGTCTCATCACTCTAGCTGATATGGTTATAATGGGGAAAAACCTCCAATGTACGTTCATACGTTCGACTTGCTAGGCACAGGTCTAGAATATCGAAGCGGGGGCTGTAGTATAAGCTATGTACGTTTCCCCCCTCCTCATGTACCTGTTTTATCAATTGTTTCTCGCATTGTGTCTAATGTACTCTCTTGTAGTGCTAGTTAATGAAAATACAAAGTGTTAATACTAAGCTAACAGAGTATAGAGTTAATCTCTTTTCGCTTCTTTGTACAAGAGTGGATGTGGGAACGGATCATGTTTTCAGTGTTTGTCTAAAAGCATTGGGAATTTCTATTTGCTCGAACCTTTACCTATAAAGTTCCTGATAAAATAGAACAGAAATACAGATTATATCGAGTCCTAGTGATTACTTATATATGGTGCAAAACATAAAGAAGAGCAAAAGTTCTCAGCGTTCATAGTCAGTGTCTGTCCGACTTGGTCATTGCTTTTACTTCAAGAGTCTCGAGGCAGATTTGAAGTCGTAAGTGTGTCTGGTGGTAGGTTGTTCAAGACAGTTGTCCAAGGTAGGCTATCGATCTTCTTAAGGTCTCTGAGTCACTCTCGATTGGGCTATGGGACTCGAAATACATGTATATTCATTGCATTTATATGTACGAAGACTAGATAGATCTTTTCTAATTTTACAGCTCACAATCGAATATAAAATATTTTCAACATATAACTACGTTGCTGTAAACAGAGATGGTAGAAAAAATTATCTTCTGCGAATATTTTTCCTGGTTGTCCAACAACAAGTTCAGGTGATGAATGCCCATCAAATTACCCTTTTTTACTGTGGTCAATATGTTCAGCCTCGTAGCGTTTTACCGCTCCCTTTCACAACGTTACAGACACTTTGATGGATCACCAAGATTACTTGAAAATAGGCCAAGGGCAACGTGGAAGGGTAAAGTTAATTTCCCTCGTCTGAAAGCGTCTCAAGTGTACTGTAGAAAGCGTAAATTGACATGCAACTTTACAACTACAGCCATATATTATTCAGTAAGGGCATAGCAAGAAGGTTTTATGGATTACATCAGAACGCTCATTGATTTTTGACTTACTCAGAAAAGAAACTTTCCACCTCATTAGATAATAATAATAATAATGATGATGATAATTGGTTTATTGGTTCAAAGCAAGGACACTAAAATACATTACGCACTTTAGAATAATACATATGCAAACATACGATACAGTTACAGGGGAATATCATAAATCATACAAGGAATAGAATAACAAATACAAAATCGTCTTATGATACAAAGTAAAGAAAACTGCACTGCATGTAGTTAATAAATAGATATGGGAGATGTTTTCAGGTACTTGTATTCAGAAGTTGCATGAAATATGGGATGGGGCTGTTTTTATAGTCTACGTGACGAGAAAGTAGTACTATATAGAACAATGTATGACAGACTGTACTGGAAGTCAAACTTCACTTGCTGTACCTGATAGATGACGACAAATGATGATGATGATGATGATAATGTGTTAACTTGAAAGTTCATCTGTGTTGGTAGAAGCCGTTAATTTTCATTGAACTAGTTAAACTGTAATATTTGCCAGAAGGCAATAACTAGAAGTTTACGTTCCAAAATAGGTGTTGTTTTGTGTACAGAAAGCTTCAAAGATACGCCCAGTCGCGGTGCCATGCCTGCAATTGAAGAGTGCACATGCCTTAAACCCCCTTCCCACTACTAGTACGGCGCTCTTGCCGCGCGCTCTCTGCGACCTTAAATTTTTTCATATCCCCTAGCTCAACGAATTGTATAGAAAAAAAAAACGAATCTTCTTACACTTTCTGTGTTTTGTTGTTTTCTCGGTCACACTTTTACGTTATGTATTAGATACCCAATGTAAAAGCGAAGGTTACACACATTTTTAGGTCGTAGTGAGGGCGCAGCGCGATCGCCGTCTAGTGGAAAGAAGGCCTTATGCATTACAAGTCATCAGCGACATCGGCCGCTCGGAATAAATGATTTATTCAATGCAAGCTGTCCGAAGGGGACGGTATGGAAGTAAAGTACCAGGTTGAAGTTATATGGGCCATTAAAGAATCCGAGTAGTCACCCTCTTGGTCAACTGCGGGCGTATGGAACAACATCTGTTCTCAGGCAAACAGAAAATAAGGGGCTTTAAACTGGCACTTCTGGGAGAATAAGAATGAAAACACACCCTGACGTTGCCTGTCAGATAGGGGTGGGTACCGGTACAGAAAATTCAGGTCCAGGTCCGGTTCAGGCCCAGAGGATTAGGTCCAGGTTTGGACCTGAACCTGGACCTGATTCAATATGGCAGAACTTATGAATGGACAATACTAAAACAATGGTCCAACAAAGAAATCTGTTTTGTGGAATATTCGACTCCCACTGGCGTTTTAAAATCCTTCAAGGCTAACTGCCTGTGTAAGATTGACTGTAAAACTTGGTAGAAATGACGATAGACTCCACTCTAATTCGCTCTTGTTATTTTCCTCGATCGGTAAGCCCCGAAACGTGTGAAATGCCTAATAATATAATCTGCTCATTTTCCAATAGGTTCAATATCCGGTCTACCAGTTTTTGTTTTGCTTTTTTCAGGTCCGTTTTTTTCTTGACAGATCCAGTTAGAAAACCCGGTTTTGTACAGGTACACCGTGCCGGTACTCATCCCTACTGTCAGAGCTTTACAAGTCTTGAATTTAGGACCACATCTAAGGCGTGATGATGTCGGTCGTTTCGTAGTATACAGGGTTTTGATGACTTCATATATATTCCTTATTGCCACGATTTGTCATTATGCCTTTTTTATCACATATAACCAGTGTCATTATGTCTTTTTTATCACGTATAACTGGTATATTGTGAAATAGAGCATGAAGACGTATATCCGCGAAAACTTTCACTAGGTTGGTGGATCATTAGATAGAAAAATTCTTTAGTCAAAACCAGAAACTAAATAACAGCCGACGTTCCAGTGACCGTCTGTCACCTTCCTCAGGGCAATACTGACTGGTACTATTCCGAACTGCAGCTAAGGTGTCGCTGCTAACAATGCGGTCACAAACGTAATGAGTTGCCATACATGCGGTTCCAAACGTAACCTGTTGTTACATAGTTATATTACATAAGGATAATAGTTGCCGTATGTACAAAATTTAAGTATTGAATAAGAATGGTCTCCAAATCTCGGCGTGGTGTGTGATGTAAAATGATGGTAAAGCGTTCGGTTGGTCATGAGTTCGATACCTGCCGTGCCCCCGACGCTATGCCCTTGGGAAATGCACTTTACACGAGGAAAGTCGTGTCTACTAGACTTCGGTCGGTGAGGTAAAAGGAATGACCTTTACCTTTCATCTGTACTGTGTATATGGCACTGCTAATATAAGTTATTACTAACTTGAGTGAAGTGCCACATTACCCTCGTCTGTTTATATGGAAATTTAAAACAAATGGAAAAAATTCCGACTGCTAATTGTACATAGATCCTGATCCTAGAACTTTAATTTGCTATCCAAAGGAAATGTATCTGTTGTTTTTATCTTGTCCACAGTAGGCATTAGCGATATTACCTTTCATGGGGTAATCTATGGCCACAGAACAGCAGAGAGGACCACATATCTGTAGTCTATATCTTATAAAAAAGATAAGTACTTAGAGTTCGTTGGTTTAGAGTTGAGCTCTGCAAATATGTAATCAGTTAGAGTTAGAATAATCCCCCTAGAAGTAAAGATAAGATAATACTGCACGTCTAAAGCAGTGGAAGACGGAACACGTTTTATCCTCAATCATTTACCTACAATAAAAAAAAAACACTGTTAAAAAAAAAGACGTCACCAAGACCTATCTCAAGACCTATCTCAACGAACAGATGGTAGTTTATACAATGAACGTGTAATCTTAGAACCCACAAATTACAGAAAAAAATTAGGCTTATCGTCGATCCCGGCTTTTAGAAGAAGAGGTCAAACCCAAATTTTCTAACTTTCGCAAACACTAGCATTTGTTTAGACTTTTTTACGATAATGTCAATAAACAGTCCATTGTCACATTCTATGTCTTCTATCATGTATTTGCAATTATCAACCTGCGGGCACGAACTTACAAATAAACTCTATGTTCTTATGTTTGATCTCTGTTATATTATCTTTTGAATCTAAGTTTATTATTATTATGGTTTGGGATCTCAGCTACATTTTTGAAAATGATTTATCTAAGTTTATTATTGTTATAGTTTGAGAACTCAACTATATTATCTTTTGAATTTAAGTTCATTATTGTTACGGTTTTGTTGGATGGATTACCAACTTTCTTTGCTTTCGTTAATTTAAAAAAATTAAATAAAAATAATAAACTCTATGTTTTGTAAACTCCTATAGTCGCAGCACACCAGACTGACCCCAATCTCCAGTCACCTCAATTAAACTCATCGGGAATTTACCTAGAAGACCATGATCGATCCTGGACCGACTTCTGTCAGCTAATTATTGTAAATGATCACCGTGGGCAATCCACTACCCATAGCCAGATCTATGTCTCCTATCATGTACTTGCAATTATCCTGTAGGCACGAACTTGCAAATTAACTCTATGTTTTATAAACTCCTATCGGCGCGGCACACCAGACTGACCCCAATCTCCAGTCACCTCAATTGAACTCATCTAGGATCGGCTTGGACGACCATGATCGATCATGGACTGACCTCTGTCAGCTAATTATTGTAAATCATCCCCGTGGGCTATTGGCACGTCTTACTTAGATGACGTAGCCGTAAGGAACGTCTTGAACTTGTGCCATGGCCAAGAGGCTAGATTGCAGAGAAGTATTAGGCTACAAATCGTGTCACGTTGAACTTAGATCAAGATTTTATTTTAACATATATTGTCGAGACATGGTAACAGCATACAATAGTCGTTATCGTGTATATCGCCAGCAACACAAAGACAATCCACGAGTACATACATACGAGAATACGAAGACAGGAAAAGGAAATTCACAAATATGAATCACGATGTTCAAGTCCCTTAAGACGGAGAAGTTAATGTTGATAGATTAATCGTTATTAAAGCGTTTGCATTCGGTCTAAAATGTTTGGACACTCAAGCAGTTATATTTGAGAATTCTTGCTGCAGACAGAAGGAAACAGGAAGGAACAGGAAGACCTTCTAGAAAGCAAATGCAATTTTCCGGAAAGTTCTTTTTCCCAAGATGACGGAGAAGTAGCCTAATTGAAATGCTGCTTCCATACAAGAACTTCCAGCGAGAATCAAGTATAATCAAGGGGAGCTAATACGTCTTACTTCCAGCTTGGCACCTGAAATTCTTTCTCAACTTGAAATATTGTCCTGTTTCGACGGAGATCAATTGCAAGGGCCGAGCAATCTTCCATCATGTTCACCTAATCAGACGTAATATCATGGATGGCGGTAGCAAACGTAGGCTAGCAGACATTCGATGGCAAATTGAAGTAGGCCATTGAAAACCCATTGCACGATTTATTGACATGGAAGGGAAAGCAGTAAATGTTCTTCTCTTGAGACATACTTTAGGTTGTATGCGTATCAATGGCACTTGATCAGTATGTAGAGGTGGTAACTTATAATCTCCAAGCAGATCCTACAATGGCATAAGATAGTATCAAATTGGCCAATGAGTGTATTCATCCAAAAGGTGACCATTTGCCTTGTAGCAAAACACACTCCTAATCCGGCTTCACTCCTCTGCCAGGTTTTGATACTATCTTATGCTACCGTTGGATCTGCTTGGAGATTAGGTAACTTGTACATTTTTTTTCTGTAAATCAATGACCAGGTCATCCTTATGTACAGATAGTCATTTGAAGAGTTTGGGCTAAACATTTACATTAAATTTTGTATTTCCACTTTTTCCACAGTAGCCGAAGGAGCGAACGTAACGTACGCATACAGACTGATGCAGAATCTTCTACAGAACTACAGCGTGGCGGTGCGACCATCCATGAACCTCTCCAATCCCATCCAGGTCAAGTTCGGCATCGCCTTGTCACAGATCATAGACATGGTGAGAACTGTACTTGTCATGCATTAAAGTTGAACTGTAATCTCAAATACGTAAATTGAAAAGAAAATCATATATCCATAGTTCAAAGCTTTAATCTGTTAACAGAGTGAAAAATGCAGGGAGACTGTTTTGAATTTGACATCCCAGTAGTGAGGTCAAATAGTCTAATGCTTCTTGACAGCTGCCGATAAAAAGGTCTAAGGTCGGGAGGTTGTTTTTGCTAGGTTAGGTCCGGTCACCGGAACCAGAACATGTTTTTTTCTCGGCCTAATGTATGTCTTCTCTATCTTTACTTCAGGATGAGAGGAATCAGATACTAACGGCGTACGTGTGGCTCAGAATGGTAAGTAGTGATGTCTACTTCAGATTCAGATTCAGATTACTCGTCCCTTAATTGTGCAATATTTATATGCTGACCAGTAATGTTATTACTAAATGAGATTTTATGATGTTTTATTTAACCATATACCAATTTAAATTAGAAAATACCATAACTTTAACAGCGTCAACTTTTGGATAACTGACGCTGTGACATTTGTAGCTTTCTGTATGGAAATTGGAATTAAAGCAAATTTTCATTCTCCTTATAATCACATTCGAGTCGAAAGAAATATAGATGTAGATACGTTGCTGGTTTATTTACCCCTTTCATGACTAAATCATGTACTCGAACTCTCCAGTTAAACTTTTATG
>NC_049985.1:23759980-23762311 GCF_000003815.2 Branchiostoma floridae | reverse complement strand
TTTTGTGTTGGAAACAGCATGATTTGTAAACACCAACATGTATCTACGTATATGTTTACATACATTACGTTTGGTACCGCAACTGTTAAAAGCGACACCTACTTGTAGTACAGAGCGTAACAGAGCTTGAAGAATTGCCCTCAGGAAGTTGACAGAGGGTCACGGAAATATGGGTAGAGTAAAACACTTGGTTTGGCCCAAAGAGTTTTGTTATCTAGTGACTTACCAACTTTAAAAAAATATTCATGAACGTACCGTATACATATCTACAATATTTCTATAATTATGATATAATTTCATTATCATTCTAGCGTTGGAACGACTGCAGCCTGAAGTGGAACCCAGCTGAGTATGACGGTCTGGCTGAACTGAGGATCCCTTCTACCCACGTCTGGAAACCTGACATCGTCTTGTACAACAAGTAGGTTTAAACATCCATTTCCACAAGGACAGCGACCTTTTAACGACTTTGCTGCGTCCGCCTTACGATCGAGCGATTTGAAGGAGCGCTCAAAAACTCCAAAAATTATTATTTTTTAAATCATAGATACAGAACAATGTACGTTGTTTACATTATTCGTATTTTTTGTCTTTAAACCCATATACTTTGAAACCATTCAAACCATACTTTGAAATCTTGCATCGTATTTGAAATCATATTTAGAATCGATGGTCAAATAAATCCATTTTTGGTCGCTGTACGGTCACCCAGCAATGACCGTCTAGTGGAAAGGAGACCTCCGTTTAAAGTATTCGTTCTGGATAAGCTGCATGGTTTCGTGTACTTTTTATTCATTGTGAAGTACCGTGACGTCCCTCTAACTTTTTGTCTCATTGATTTTGTTACACGTAGATATCCTAATGTTATTACTTTGCTCTGCATTGTGCTCATAATGTACAATATGTATGGCCAATTGCATACATATTGCATCAAGGGGTATACAGCAGCTAGTTTTAGCAGTTTTATTGCTGGACAATTTTATAGTTCAGAAACTACTTATGATATAGGCGTTCACAAGAAGACGTTTTCAAGCATGTTTATTATACAGTATCAGAGTTCGTCATCCACATGAAAATCAGACTAGGGGTTCCACACAGATTAAGAAATATCACCTAAAAGAAACTAGAGGTAAAAAGCATTCCTCCCATCAAAATGGCGCCATCTGTTCCTATTATACAATGTTAACCCTATTCAGACCGGGCTTTTTTGGTCATCCATAGACTTGGGCTTTTGAGGCCCTCCACTTCTAAGTCATCTAACTCTTGAACGACGTGCCGTAGGGCCACCAACTTTCCAGGACATGATATCGACATGGTATCTGACGAGTATGTGACGTTTGACGTTACGTTGACATAAGATGACGTAATTATGACGTCATCAATTTGATTATATTGGCCGGACCCATGAAAAAAGGGTATTCTCAGACAACTTCAAGTTATACTACAAAAATGTAATAACAAGTGCAGATAACAGAATAATAATGTTTATTACGACTTGTATTACCAATAGCAACATCGATGACGTCATAATGACGTCATAAAATGACGTCATGCACATGTAAGATACGAGTTAGGCTCCGCCATATTATATCCTCTACCTTGAATTTTTAAAACTACTTTTTTTGGAACAAATAATCACAAAGGGCAATGGAAAAAGACTAAATTCATTCATTTAGATGGTTTTTGATGAAAAAATACCAGGTAGTTACAAATTTTAAGGGATAATTAGCTTGTTATTCTTAATCTAGCCATACGGTCCGCCATCTTGGATTTTGGGCTGATGACGTCATAAAATTAGCATAATTTATGCATATATAATTATGAAAGATATGTAAAATAATATAAGATTTTATTTATGTAACAAAATAGCAGTAATATAGCAAATAAATGTGAAAAATACATTGTTAGAACCCAAAATAGTGATTTTTGGCAAAACTGCCTGTCAGCAAACACGAAAAAATGGAAAATTTGTTAAACTTTGTAAAATTGTTGCCAACAATATTTTAGGAAAACTCACCAAATTTGGTGGCTTTAGCGTAAGTCGTTCTGGTGTTATAGGACATCGAAGTTGGCGCAGGCCTCAGCGGGCCTCAAAAGCCCCCCGCCCCCCCCGTGTAGACTATTTGACATTCAGTAGTTTCTAGCGAGGACCAATCAAATAGCTGTTGGCAGGTCACTGAAATTGGGCGATAACTGCGAGCTTTTCGCACACTTGCTTATCATGCACATGCCGTGAACTCAAATCAAGCAGGCATTATTGTTCGTCATTTTGCACCGTGCGGGAGCTTTACTTGCTCACAACAACTCTATATATCAGTTTAAAAAGTTTAC
>NC_049985.1:23723810-23759520 GCF_000003815.2 Branchiostoma floridae | reverse complement strand
ATACGGTCGTACTTTTGTAACTGAAATGTTTCGCTTCTTGTCACTCCCCAAAAATGTTGTCACCCCCAAAAGTTGTGACTTTTGTTTGTCAAATATATGCGTTATGCACTCAAGTCGTGTTGTTTGTTGATTATTCAGTCCGTCCTTCTATTCTATATAACCAGCATTCAAAGGGACCAGCTCATAAAAATACATGCTGCAAACTAAAGGAACCCCCACAAAGATGTCCTTTGTAATGTATTGACGGTATTTAACAGCTAGTAATCGACGGACAATAGGTGGGAAACATTCCTCCCTGACCCTCGCGTGCCACCGGTCTGGCGTTAATTGGTTACTCTGCATTTGAAAGAACCGGCTTCATGGGCGTTGACCTCGCTAGAAATCTACTTCATAACATTTAGAGCTAGCCCCCCCCCCCCCGGTCTGAATAGGGTTAAACAATATGGCGCCCGCAACCAAACAACATGGCGGCGCTCATAATACCAGTAAAGCGATATAGGTTCTGCTATCGCAACCCTGTAAATAATTGAACACCCTTGGGTAGCCGTGAAAGGTTAACCAAATACCACAGGCTTATAAACAGCAGGTCTCTGTGGTCGTGTTGAGAGGTGATTTGGGTTTGCGTCTGTCATCAATATGATGGGGATCCAACGAAGCCTTTGACTATGGTGACCTTTGACCTTCTCTGGTACATCGCCTTACTGTATACACCGTTCATTACCTTTGAACTTAACATTTAGATTGACCTCATTTTAGCATTAATTGAAGCATCTGAGATGTTCTATCTCTAACAAGAGTATGAACACAAAATCAAAGCTTTCATCTCAACTTAAACCATGCGTAAAGTTATGTTTTTATACGTACTGTAAATGCAGAAAATTTCGCGGTGATTTAATATTCGCGTTTTTCGCATCACCGCGAACTTAAAACCACCGCGAACATTTTTTTCATGGCAATAAGAGACTACAGTGCATGGTGCTACCGCCAACCTGAAACTACCGCGAAAAGTCATTTTCCCGCTACCGCAAAATTAATTCCCCGATTAAATGCATTGACAGTATGCATTCAGAAAGCCTTACGTGTGGTTTAAGATCTAAGCATATGAAGAAAAAACTACATAACTTCGAATATTTTTATCTTTTAAGGGTCATTGACCGCTCTTGCAAGGCCATTGGTGTACTCGCTCGAATCCAGCAATAGACCTTTAATGTCAATCAAAATCAGCGATTCGACCAATAAGGAAACAGAATTCAGTCCCGTTACCAATAAAGAGCGTGACAGCCATTTTACTCGTTACAACCCAACATAACTTTGAATAATACATGTAAATGGAAGCTTTAGGAAAGGTGAATAACCTTTCTTGCAAGTCCCTCGGCGTACAGGCCCGATTCCAGCAATAGCCCTATTCCGGCTGTCAATCAAAATTAGTTATTCGGCAAGTAAAGACGCAGGATTAGGTCACGTGACACCAACGGGAATAACCACCATTTTGATCGTCATAACCTTAAACCATGAAGAAAAGCTGCGAAACCTCGAATACCGACGTTACATGGAAACTTTAGGGAAGGTCAGTGACCGCTCTTTCAATTCCCTTGGCGTACTCACACAAATCCTGTTATAGACCGATCCTGGCTGTCAATCAAAATAAGGGATTCGGCCAATACGAGAACAGAATTTGGTCACGTGACCACTATCGGGAGCGAGGGCCATTTTGCTTGTGCTTGTCTATGAGGAAAAAGCATGAAACTTCGAATATTGCATAGAAACTTTACGGAGGGTCAACGACCGCTCTTGCAGGTCCCTTAACGTATTCTCCAGAATCCAGCAATTATATCGAAAACAGCAGAAGTTACTTCAATCTCAGCCTTATTCTTCGCGGCTTTAGGTTGCCCTTTTCCTTTATTAGACCGTGACTTGACAAGGAGGTGCGAGTCGATGAGACGTCAGTGCGGAAGGCGGTTAGACTTTTATCCACGCATACGTGTGCGTGAGCTCTGACACATCGCAGGAAACAAACAGATCTTTGATTTAACCCTATTCAGACCGGGCTTTTTTGGTCATCCCTGGACCCGGGGGGGGGGGCCTTTGAGGCCCTCCACTTCTAAGTCCTCTAACTCTTGAACGACGTGCCGTAGGGCCACCAAATTTTCAGGACATGATATCGATATAATATCTGACGAGCATTTGACGTTTGACGTTACTTTGACGTAAGATGACGTAATTATGACGTCATCAATTTGATTATATTGGCCGGACCCATGAAAAAAGGGTATTCCTCGAAAACTTCAAGTTATACTACAAAAATGTAACAACAAGTGCAAATAACAGAATAATAATGTTTACTACGACTTGTATTGCCAATAGCAACATCGATGACGTCATAATGACGTCATACAATGACGTCATGCACATCTAAGATACGAGTTAGGCTCCGCCATATTATATCCACCACCTTGAATTTTTAAAAGTACTTTTTTTGCAACAAATAATCACAAAGGGCAATGGATATCGACTAAATTCATTCATTTAGATGGTTTTTGATGAAAAAATACCAGGTAGTTACAAATTTTAAGGGAAAATTAGCTTGTTATTCTTGACCTGGCCATACGGTCCGCCATCTTGGATTTTGGGCTAATGACGTCATCAAATTAGCATAATTTATGCATATATAATTATGAAAGATATGCTAAATAATATAAGATTTTATTTATGTAACAAAATAGCAGTAATATAGCAAATAAATGTGAAAAATACATTGTTAGAACCAAAAATAGTGATTTTTGGCAAAACTGCCTGTCAGCAAACGGTTGCCATGGCAACACGAAAAAATGGAAAATTTGTCAAACTTCGTAAAATTGTTGCCAACAATATTTTAGGAAAACTCACCAAATTTGGTGGCTTTAGCGTAAGGCGCTTTGGCGTTATAGGACATCGAAGTTGGCGCAGGCCTCAAAAGCCATCCAATTTGGTGAGTTTTCCTGTCTGAATAGGGTTAATGCCTCAGGGGTTCAGCCTATTCACCTATGGCTAATCGTTGCTCCATCAGTCTGACGCCCAGAATAGTAGATCTATAGAGACAGTGTTTAACCCTCAAACTCACCAAATTTTGTGGCTCCAAGGCGTTCTGCGACATGAAAGTTCCCGCAGGCCTCAAAATCATCGCTTAAACACCCACCCACCAACCACCCCCCAGTCTGAATAGGGTTAAAGAATAGCACCGGTGTCTAGTAAAAAAACGCCTAACACATACTTTATCATTCTCAAAGTGGAATGTTGTAAACCACAGATCTGTCATTTCCGTAGAAAACAAAGACAGGGAGGCATAAGACGGGTGACTCTGACGCACGTAACCGCACAGGAAAACCTTTCAGATGGAAATCCTCCCGCTAATCTCACAGACACCGTGTTGATCTCATTTCCGGCGGAAAACTAGGAATGTCGTGTGTGATTCGTCACGTTGACAGGGGCTGTAGATAAGACGTGGATGTATGTCTGGAGCCGGGAGTAATGAAAGATGATGTCTGGGACTCTGACGTTGTTTTATGCATGCCGTGATGATTCATAATGATTCATAAAAAGATTGTGAAGTACATGTACGCACCGGCCAGTCTGCATTGCATCTCGTGATATTTAAAAGGCAAAGATGAATCCGGTCTTTCTGAGGTAACTGATAGTGCGATGCCGCCGTACTACGGCTATAAGATTTTAGCCTAGCATGCTAATGTATGTCTGTTTATATAAGAGAGAGATATAAAAATATAGAAGATAAATAGTTAAATGCAGACATTGTTTTTTAGATTCCACAAGTCAGATGTTAGATTAAAATTTTTGTGCCGTTGTCAGCGGTAGACCACCCCCAACCCCCACCTCACCAAAAAAAAGGCTTTGCTAGGATCAATCGAATAACCAGCAACAGAAACATTTGTCCTACACCTTTCCTTCGTAACAAAGTAAAACCTCAACCAGAAATGATTCCGATATTCTGATCCTTTCTTTCCTGTTTTCTATTTTTGCTGCTAAAGAGGACAGAACCTCAGGCAGACACGAGGAGCTCCTCGTAAAATGTGAGTAAAATGCGACGATCTTTCCAAAAACCCCATTTTTTTTAATCCACCCATCTTGCTGCCTGGTACAGCATATTGTATTGCCATGTTGCGATTTAAATAAAGTCAAAGTTAAATCCACCCATGGTGATGCATCGATTGAACCACCATTTGTAATCATCCCCTGGCTTCCATCCTGGCTTCATGTCCGACCTATATCTCGTCGATGACATAGACGTAAACCTTTGTAAATTTCTCCTATGCTTCCCTCTCCTTTTCTTGCATATTTTAACACTTAATCAGCAAATTAGAGGTTACGACTCTAATACTCAATGTTTTTTTTTAGGATTTAATCACATCTTCACCTATATTTCATTGTATGCAGTTGGTTTGACATCGGACGCTTGTGGAAATAAATTTAGCTATTTTCTGCAAAGTTCTACTGTTTAGGTACACAACATGCTGTTTTGGATCCATTTAGGTGCTTGGTTCTGTCATGGCCTGCTTGAAAGTCCTATGGCGTTAAAATCCTAGGACAATCGCACGACCTATATGTGATCGCGCCCTCAACGATCTCCGTGTACATGTGGTCGGCCAACAAAGTTTCTAGTTTAAAAACTATCAAACTTGGTCAGACTAATCAGTGTGCTCCATTGTCTTTTTAACCAAATATTAACGTCTTGCGTCATATTCCAATTATGAAATCAAATCACACTCACTCACTCACTCATTCACTCACTCACTCACTCACTCACTCACTCACTCACTCACTCGCTCACTCACTCACTCACTCACCCACTCACTCACTCACAGTCCTACAGATAGTAGCAGTGGCCGTAGGGACAGTCTAGACTAGGGATGGGTACCTTTCACAAAGAAATAACAAGAGCGAACAACTTGAAAATAGTTGATAGTCATCCTTATAAAGTTTCTACAGCCAAACTTGGTAAAGTTAATAGTGGCACTAAGTATTAGTTACATGGTAATATGATTTGAAACCGCCAGTAGAAGAAGTCGGATACTCTACCAAACAGATTCCTTTCTAAAAATGGCTATTGTTTTGCATCGCCCATTTACAAGCTTTAAAATTCACAATCAGGTCCAGGTTCAGGTCAAGACCTGTACCTGGTCCTGTACCTGAATTTTCGAATTCTGTACCGGTAGCCACCCCTAGTCTAGACTATCTGTCCACAAAGGGTCTCCAGACAGTCTGGTGGTCATCAGCCTGTCTGGTCAGCCGGACAGCCGTCAAATCAAGTCGTGGTCAAGGGTAACACAAAAGCAATTTTGTCCAGGGATTGCCGTCCAGGGGAAAGATGGCTGTTAAAGTGCGCTGTAAGGCCATGTTGATTTGATTCTATGGATGACATCCGCGCACGCATCAAATTTCGGCCGTGTCCAAAGAAAAACAAATTGATCGTACAGAGCAACTGCAAAATGAGCAAATATATGCCGTAGATTACCGTAAACCGCGGTACGTATACTATTATCATAACATGCCAACGTCGATTCCATTGTGTCTTCGGAGCCTGACCGGGACTACATGACTGACGTGGACCAGTACAATTGGGGCCTAAGCCTAACTGGAAGACCCCGGTTCAAATTCGGAGAAGCTGCATTTGTCTTTCGGAAGGGACGCGAAAATGGATCCCGTGTTAGAGGAGTTGCCTTGGGCACGTTACAACAGCCTCATTGCTCAGATTGGTACCTACTAGGGGTGGATACCAGTACAGAAACTTCAGGTCCAGGTCCGGTTCAGGTTTGGACCTGAACCAGGACCTCATTCAGTGAGTGACAACTTATGAATGGACAATACTCAAAACAATGGTCCATTTCACAACAAAGAAATTGTTTTGTAGAGTATTTGACTCCCACTGGCGTTTTAAAATCCTACAAGGCTAACCGCCTTGAAATGACTATAGACTCTACTCTACTTCGCAGTTGCTATCATCCTCGACCGGTAAGCCCCCAAAACGTGTGGAAACCTGATCATATAATCTACTCATTTTCCAATAGGTCCAACATCCGGTCCACCGAATTTTTTCAGGTCCGGTTTTTCTTGACCGGTCCATTAAGAAAATTTGGTTTTGTACTGGCTGCACGTATTATGTGTACAAGACGAATAATAGTAAAATGTGAATATAAGTCGCCAGTAAGCCTGTGGTATTGGCTTGATCTGAAGGTCTCTCTTATATGACCCAGAAAAGCTTACCTTCTGACAGGGAGAAATTAAGCTGTGCTGACTACTTTATTTCTTTGGATTATTGTCTTTCGGTGTCAAACTGGGCGGGTAGAAAGGCACACTTGGGTTAAATATGCGCCTATGCGGAATAAGCCAGACATGCATCTAACTAAAATAACTGTAAACAACGGATCACAGAGGGTTATGAAATGACAGCTACAACCTTGGCCTCCCCATTACTTTGTGAGTTTCAAAAGTTCGAAATGATGATTTTTTGCCTTTGCCTGACAGAAGCTCTATGATTTTCTCCATTTATTATCTTTTGTCAATGATAATAGATTTTTATCTATCGTACCATTACCTTCTTGAAAATATTTTTTGGAATGTCTGTGTGTATATTTGTCTATTGTCTGTTTGATTGTTTTTATGTATGTACGTTTTCAGATGTTTGTGTGTATAGATCAGCATATCTTCAAAATATCGAAGTGGATTGTAATGATGATGCAAGTTTGAGTGGAATGACAGTAATTTTATACTTGTGACATGTGTAATTTAATTAAAGGTAATGTATAAAGGCATATATGAGGTAAATGTATAAGTTATTTGCATAATTAAACTTTATATTTCATGGAGGTATGGGATATCCGCATTTATTTTTCGCAATATTCCACACGTATTAGTAGACGTTGATAATTCAGACGTTAGCAACCTCATGCAGTAACTAACAGTCTGTTGAATAATAGTTAGAGCAATCTTCAACAGAGACACGATAACTGCTCCACTTTGCTATAACAATGTTTTACGTTTGAAACCGCGTATTACCTCAATATGAAACATCTATCCTTTATACGTTTAGAACCGCATTGCTAGTAGCGACATCTAGCTACAGTGCGAAGTAGAGCCAACCCTGATGAAGATTGCAGAATGTCATCAAATTTAGCGTCCGCTTTATTTAAATCCTTGATTATGAATAAATAGCCTGATTGAATCTAGCTTATAGCAGCCCGCCCAACATCCGCTGGGTCATCTAGCCTCTGTGGAGAGTAGCCAGCTACATCCCTGGACAGCAGAGTTTTCCGTACAGACTAGTGAATATAAACCTTTTGCATGTTGTTTCTTCTTCAGTGCGGATGACCAGTTCACGAGCCGTATGGAGACGAACGTTGTCCTGAGCCACACGGGGGACATCTACTGGGACTCCCCGGCAATCACCAAGAGCTCCTGCGAGGTGGACGTCTCCTACTTCCCGTTCGACTACCAGAACTGCCGCGTCACCTTCGGCTCATGGACATACACAATGTATGTATTTTCTTACAAGATGTTGTTTGTTTATTTGAATGTTTATTTGTATGGGCGTGTTGGCAATTGTGACACAGGATGTAAGATGGAAGTGGTCTACAGTATTAGGATACTTGGAGAATTGGAAGTCAGTGGCTTGGCTTTGTTTGTGAGGACATGTCCGCAGTGATATAGCATAGTGGCAGCTTTCTCTGATGTGAGACGGACAATTATGTAATAGGATACTCGGAGAAAGGGAAATCAGCGGTTCGACTTTATTTGCTTGTTTGTTTGGGGGCATTTTCGCAGTTGTACAGAGTGTTAGCCTGCAAGGACGTAAATCGGAAATGGTGTAAATGGATACTTGAAGAATTGGATGTCAGCGGTTTGGCTTTGTTTGTTTGTTTGTTTGTTTTCGCGCAGTTGTGCGGCAGGGTGTTAGCTTGCAAGGACGTAAGGCGGAAATGGTGTAAATGAATACTCGAAGAATTGGAAGTCAGTGGTTTATGGCTTTGCTCAAATGTTGTAGACATGTAGACTGACCCTTGGCTACACACACAGTTAGGTGAGGTCGTAAGGGTTACCCGTTTAGAGCTTGTTTCATATAGCGTCTTCAGGCTTGACAAAGAGATGATGAATGAGTTCAAAATGTAAGCAAGAATTGCTAGTTTGTCTTGGAGTCAGTCCACACTTATGTTAATATTGCAGAGTGGCCATATGTGACGGACGAAAGTGGTGTAATAGGATACTTGCTTTGTTATTCATTTGTCAAATAAGGATATTTTTAGTATCACGGTTTTCTGATAATTATCATATCATCAAAATACATTTCCTGTAATCAAACACGCCCCTTGGCCTTCGGTTAGTGATCATAAAATGCGAATGATGAAACGGTCCCCTACTAAAGACCCCATATCAACAACATTTGCTCACACATGGCGCCGTTCTTTCCTAATACCGTTATCCCCATTGTCGAATTTCCCCTGTTTGATGACACAAAATATAAAGCGCTTTACTGGAACACAACCTCGGCCAGAGTTTTACAAAGATTTAAGGTGTAATCGGATTTTAACGTGGCGAGAAAAACGCATTGTGACCCACGACTCTCTAAAAGGTGGTGACCTCAAAGATGAACAAGGTGTGAAATGTAGATAATGGCAGTGTTTGTTTAAAGTATATTTATACATTCTCCATTCACGCTATGCGTTGTGAGGTATATTGGATTGTTCAAGTCTACATCCCTGTGAAAAACAACATCACGAGGTTAGCGTGACCCAGACATACGAGGATTTTGTAGACTCTTAAGTTGAGCGACGTGAAGAGCTTACTGCTTGTAAAAGTTGCACACAAGGTATAAACCTTTAAGCCGTCTTTCAGCAGGGCTGGTTTACGGTGTACCGAAAGTGCAAAAAGTTCCTTTTCGTTCCTTTTCGTTCCCTTTCCTTCCTATTTGTTCCTTTTTGTTCCTTTTCGCACTTTCGGTACATTCATTTTCGTTCCTTTTCGTACTTTTGGTACTTTTTGTCCCTTTTCGCTTCTTTTTGCTCATTTTCGTTCCTTTTTGTTCCTTTTCGCACTTTCGGTAGACCCCTGGTTTACGTCCACTTGATGAGAGTTGATGGTAACGGAACCACGTCGACGGTTGGTTAGAGCTCTGACGCACAGCGTGGGCGACTTTCTGACTACTGATACCGACGAAACAAGCCTTAGATTCCCTAATATCTCAACATACGTCTATTAACGTACGTATGTCAATAGGATGAAGGATCTCAATAGAGCTTTATGACCTTATTTTTGCGAAAGTGTTAGCAACTTAAAGCCAGGTTAATTAAAGGCAAATCTGTGCACTGAGGAAGAATTGAGAAGTTCAAATGTAATCGGAAATTCTAGACCATCTAGTCCACTGAGATTTATTTGAAGTTGGTCTATCAAAGAAATGAAAGCAGAAACGATGGGATTCAAAAGTTTTATGGAAGCATTAAATTTTGATGATAACAGAAGTCAGAGGGAATTCACGACGGCCTCTATTCTGAATTGATAAACCGAAACTTCTGAACTGTGAGTAGCGAACCAGTCAGAATTGCCCTGACGAAGGTGACAGACAGTCACCGAAACGTCGGTGAGAATAAAGCATTGTAATACCCTCTCACCACTAGGACGGCGCTCTCACTGCGCTCTCTCTGCGACCTAAGATTTGACAGATCGCTCAACGAATTGTATAGAAAAAAAACTAATATTTTTACACCGATGTGTTTTGTTGTCTTCTCAGTCACACTTTTACGTTTTGTATGATATACCCAGTGTGAAAGCGAAGGTTACACATATCCTATTTAGGTCGCATATCGAGCGCAGCGCGATCACCGTCTAGTGGATAGGGGCCTCAATGCACAACCATACCAAAATACCTTACCCCAGTTTCTTCACGGGTTCTCAGTCATAAAATCTGAAAGTATAATACAGAAACTTGTGCCAGTTTTTTGGACCCATACCAAAATTCTGAGGAACGGAAACTTCAACTATCTCACGGTTTAGTCATGTCATCTAAATTGGAAATGCCTGAGTTTTTTAACGTGCATTTTGGAACCATTCCCAAATCATACAGGTGTCAACAACCTCGTTATCTCGAGGTTTCCGAATGATATCATCTGAATTGATAATACAAAAACTTGTACAATTTTCTGGAACCATACCAAAATATTTAATGAAAGATAAACTATCTACTTCAAGCGGGTCACGATTCATATTATTTGAATGGATAGTAGAGAAACTTGTACATGTTTTTGGAATCGTATCAAAATCACAGAGGGGCCTGACCCTCAATTACTTCAAGGTTTTCAAACCATGTTATCTGAATAGATAATACTTTAAACTTGTACAAGTTTTGGAACCATAACATAAACCCTGCGGAGCTGAAACCCCAACTTTTTTGACGGTTTTATGTCATCTTTTCTGTCTCGAAAATACAGAAACTTGTACAATGCATTTTGGCATGATTCTCAAATCACACAGGGGTCTAAAACCTGGATATGTAGATGGTTCCGGATCATATTAATACAGAAACTTGTACAAGTTTTTATGAAACACACCCAGACCACTAAGGAACGAAAACCATCTATTTTAAGGGTCGCGATTCATATTATCTCAATGGATATCGATAGTGGGGAAACTTGTACAGGTTTTTGGAATCGGACCAAAATGACAGAGGGGCATAACCCTCAATTACTTCGTGTGTTCTAAGACATGTTATCTGAATTGATCGGAATTGTAAGTTCTACAAGTTTTTGGACCCATACCAAATCCCCCGAGGAATGGAAGACCCAGTTAATTTGCAGGTCTCGAGTTAGACAATCTGAATTGATAATACAGAAACTTCTGCAAGCTTTTTGGAAGCATACCAAAACCCCTGAGGGACGGAAGACCCATCTAATGTTCGGGTTTAGAGTAAGACAATCTGAATTGATAATACAGAAACTTGTCCATTTTTTAAAACTAACCATACCAAAACCTAACATTGGCCAAGACCCAGTTATGTCAAGCTTCTGAATCATTTCATCTACATTGATAATACCCAAGCAAGCTTAGTTTGTGAGCACTATCAAAACATCTGAAGAACAGAATTAGAAACATCATCTATTTGATTCAAAAATACCTAAATTTATATACAGTTCATTTTGGATCCCTACCAACATTTTAGAGGGGTCTAAAAGTCAGTTTTTAATGGGTTTTTATAATTTAACCCTCAAGCACCCGACCTTTTTTTTGCGACTAAAATGACCGAGTGGGGTCCAAACGGACCCCAAAATGTTTTGTTCATAAAATCTCAGTACCATTTCTTTTCGGCGATCAATGCATATACATTGCTTCGTCAATGTAAGAGGAAGATTTTGAGATGTTAAGGTGTTGCTAATTCCAACTCAATATCATAATTTATGCAAAAGTTCAGAAGGACCACGTTTTGCACTAAACCTATTCCGACCAGATAGGGGAATTTTGAGGCCCTCAGCAACATTTATGTCGCATAACTCGAACGGCTAGAGCTAAAGCTACAAAACTTGGTAATTTATCACGAAATATTGTTTGTAAAAGTTTTTGGTCAATAAAGTAAGTTAATCATTTTTTGGGGTTGCCATGGCAACCATATTCTAACAGGCATATTTTTGCCAAAATTTGACAATTTTAATTTAAACAAGGTTTTCTTGGTAAAATACACCTGTTTTCTGACAACAATTAAATTCTATGAAATTCAATGTAATTTTCATAACTTAAAATTTATAATTTATGCTAATTTCATTACGTCATTGGTCAGAATCCAAAATGGCCGTCCTGATTAGGCAAATGACGTCATAATGTCGTCACATTACATGTTGATGACACAGAATTTTTTATGATGATTTAGGTTTACATTCTAATTATTGTCTAAAAGTTGGGTAGTCATACTGTAAGTGGTTAAGGAGTTAGTCTCAAAAGTTTGTTTTAAAAACTGCACATTTTTGCTGGGGTCCGTTTGGACCCCAGAGGGACTGAACACAAACTTTCTTTATAATTTCGACATTATTGTACCAATCTTTGCGAAAACTTAGGAGAATGTATAAGACATATTGACTGACAAAGTCACGGAAGGATTTTTTCTTCAGATCAAAAATGTTCAAATAGCACTTCAAAATGTACGCCTGGGGTCCAAGTGGACCCCAATCGGGTGTTTGAGGGTTAAAAGCCAGTTTTTAATGGGGTTCAGACACTCTGAACTGATAATACAGAAACCTGTACAGGTTTTTGGACCCATACCAAATCCCCCGAGGAACGGAAGACCCGGTTAATTTGCGGGCTTCGAGTTAGACAATCTGAATTGATAATACAGAAACTTCTGCAAGCTTTTAGGAACTATACCAAAAACCCTGAGGAACGAAATTAAAGGCCCTGAGTTAATTCTCTGGTCTCGAGTTAGACACTCTGAATTGATAGTACAGAAACTTGTGCAAGTTTTTGGAACCATACCAAACACCCGATTGAGGAACAAAAGACTCAACTATTTCACGGTTTTATGGCATATCATCTGAATGCATCGAAAATACCGAAAATTGAACAGCTTTTGTGAACCGTATCAAAGTCCTTACGCACTGCGAATCTGATATATATGCCAATTGATGGGCTAACACCCGCATATTGACATCACCGAGCGACCTAAAAGCCAGCTATCTCGTGGTTTCCGAATGATGTCATCTGAATTGATAAACTGAAACTCGTAAAAGCTTTTTGGAACCTTACCAAAACCCCAAAGGACCGGGAAACCGAACTATTTCACGGACAAACGAAGTTTCTAGTTAGTTTATGTAAGAAGGTTGCTCACTAACCTTTGCAGTATCAAGAAATGGCTAGTATAATCTAACTTATCAAAGTATGACGCACGGCCAAGTGGCACTTGTAGCAACTGGAGGCATTGGGAAAATGGTCCATTATGATGGCTACAGCTAAAATTATCATTTAAATAAAAAGTAATGGGAGAAGTGGTCTCATAGACTTTTTGGAGCAGTGAGTTGCTATCCACTGTGGCTAGGGCACGGTATTGGAAAGTTTTGGTTTGGTTTGGTTTGATACAGATCTCCATTAGTGACTAATATGTCACAATTTTTTCTTGAGTCCGGGTGATTTTAAGATAATCACCAATTATGGATAGAAGGATTTGCACCATCGCACACCGCACCATCGCACGTGTGGGGGTTCTTAAACGTGCATGGGGTGTAGCTCTCCCCATACACGGGACCTCTATATAACTTCCTATCCGAGGGACGACCCAAGTCGGATAGGTACTCATTTTCACCTGAGTAAAGTGAGGAAAGCACAAGATCGGTGACACGGCAGGGTTCGAACTCAAGATCTCTTACAGGCCGCTGCGTCACACGATCTCACCTACGCGCGGAGTCATAAGATGGAGTCTATCCATTTCCTTCTACTGCCTACAACCTCCCCAAGCGAAGTCAAG
The DNA here is from genome assembly GCF_000003815.2 of Branchiostoma floridae. NCBI lineage: Eukaryota > Metazoa > Chordata > Leptocardii > Amphioxiformes > Branchiostomatidae > Branchiostoma > Branchiostoma floridae. The sequence continues at coordinate 23,746,037 of NC_049985.1, read as the reverse complement.
TACCCGTTTTACACTTGGGTGGAGTGAGGAAAGTCTCGCAGAATGTCTTTACTATTGACACTATGTCTAGTCAGGAACAGAACCCATTTTCTCGAACTCTAGATTTTGTATCCGCTACCCTAGCAACTGGGACATTCGATGTCACATAACTATATATATATATATATATATATATATATATATATATATATATACTGCATTGTCGACAATAACACTAATTTTACGAATAAATGAAGACCATTTTTGTACAAACGATCTAATTACAGATCGCAACAGAGACAGAACATACATAATAGTTTCATAGACCTTAGTAATCTAACACAAAAGTTCAGCTTTTCCTCCCTTTTTGGTAATGGTAAAAATGTATAGGTTTAGTAACAGACAGTTGGTCAAAACGTATTAGTAATATAAATTTGTCAGTGATACTCATTTGTCTATAGTGAGGGTATCTACTTTCTATGTAGCTAAATAGAGTATTCCTATCATTAACATACATAATATATAAAAAATGAAGTGCACTTCATCTTCTACTCTGTTTGAGGTACAAAATGTAAGGAGCTTAAACCACTGACGCGGGTTCGTTCGTCAGCAATTGACCACGTTAACTGCATAATTCAGAAGGTAGAATAATCAGTGATTGTCCAATGTTTTATTTAGCTTCAGGGATCATATAACGAGCGGAAAGTTCATGGGAAGGCCAGATGCGTAGGCGTAAAGAGGCAAACTGTGCAAGGGATGTCAATAGATTCAGTAGAAGGTAGTTCACGGCAACAACGAGAGTCTGATTTCCCTGATGTATTATTCCGTTGGGGGATGGGTGATATACAACGATCAGAAAAGCTCAGATCTGTGAATCAGGAGTGCAGACGAAATCAGTAGTTACTTTTCCTTGTTATTTATTTATTTATTGATTCCTTGATCATACATCTTTTGTTGTATCATTATAACATATGATTGTGTTAGTTACTTATGTTTGTTATTTATTGATTTCACTGATCATATATCTTTTTGCATTATTGTAACATATGTGTTAGTTCCTTTCTTAAAGTTTGTTAATTCATACATCATACATCTTGTGTAAGCATAGAGGGGGAGGGCACAGCATAAACTGTTAAGGTTTTTCCCTCCTCCTGCACATGTTTTATGTTTTATTCTTTTCTGTATTTATTATCATTTTGTTGTGCAAATAAATAAACAAACAAACAAACAAACAAATGTTAAGCCCCCTGCATACATTCATGACACTCCATTGACGTTGGTCCTGACCACAAACAACCTCAGAAAGATCGGCGCTAGGTTGGGAGTCGCCTGAATCAATTCTATTCTATCTTCAGTTCGCTCCCCAGGACACATCAAATGAGAATGGGACTTTCCAGGCTTTGTTTTGTTTTCCTAATTTTGAGATACATAATCGGCCGGCGCAAATGATTTATGAAGACTAATATGTAACTTCGCCGGCAAACTCCCAACCGCAGATGATCTTTCTCACAGCTAACTCCCAACCATGGTCTGGGAAAGGTCGGGAGGCTATGATCGGCTAGGTATGACAATAACATGAGCTTCAGATAAAGATTCGGCAAGACTTGATGGCCGTGAAAGAAAAATATTAACATTATATGACGGTTCACTGGACCTTACTACTAGTATGATCTGTAGCCGCATGACTCCAATGTTACAGTTTTAGAGCGAGAGTTCACGAAATGATCAGCTAGAAACTTTTTTAAACCGAGTCAAACCGCACGAACAGTTGATTGGCATGCGTTCATTGGGGCAGAAGGACCAAACATTCCAAGCATGAAATATTAGGATTTTCCCCAACATATCAAATACGCACAAAAGCATTTTAAGTCCAACTACTCGGCGACCTCAGAATAGTATTAATACTAGTTCACTGGCGTAGAAGGATGAAAGTCTTCAAGCGCGAACCATCAGGATTTTTCACTGGCATACTAAAGACAGTCGAAATCCATACATCTAGCACAGGGATAAAAGTTAAGTAAACCCCTAGGTATTTCACACTGGTTGCGTTAACTGTGTATTTGATGTCGTGCATGGTATATTAGGCCATGTTGGTTTGACTATATGAATGACATCTTCTGGGAACCCCAAAACTGAAGCGAGCGTGCAAAGAAAAATAAACATCGCACTTCCTTGTGAGATCTAAAGATCGGGAATTCTATGGACAATTGATTAAAATCAAAGAGCATGGTAAATAGAACAATAGAGTCTTCACTTTTGGTCTTTCACATGTTCTTTGACTTTGAAATTGACATTGGTACTCTACGACATTAGCATTTTATTTCCAATATTTTCTGAATGTGCGACGTGTTTATTTGTTTATCTGTTTATTTGTATTCATCACAGAGTGATGGGGGGGGGGGGCAAAACAGGTTCGAACAACCTTTACAAGTTGCCCTCCTCCATGAAGCTGTTTTTTTCACAAAGTACAGTAAGTTCAAATACAATTCATTCTCTACAACAGGATAAAAACGGAAAAATACATCCTGATCATGGTTGATGAGGTTCATCAGTCACGTATGCAAACAGTTACAACAATTTTCATCAATCAATGACTGTTTTTGAAAAGGTACTGACAGTACATACCTCCCAAATTTTCGATGTCTACCAGTACATCATCTTCAGGGGAATGACCTAATCTCAGTTCTCGCGAGAGAACACGAGACTAGGTCAGGCTTGCGTGGATCATCTGCCCCCTCCAATCCTGATCATGACGTTGTGAGTGACATCCATCACCCTTCTAGCCTCGAGCTCATTGGGTAGAAACAATTTAATCTAGGTACCTCAAATTTGAGTGGTTTACAGTATGGTCAAAAAATGTTTGGTGGGTGGACGTATATTGTTGCGCGTGCGGATGTCACCCATGCAATCATATCACTATGCCTTACTAGCTCAGGACATCAACATTCATGCTGATGATTTTTAGGCGGCAATGGCACAAAGGTCCACTTGAAGACTGCAAAGAAAATCAAGGTGTGCATGTAGATAAGGTGTGCTATACTGTAGGTTGTAAAGTATCTTTACGCATTAGCTATTCAAATAATGCCTTGTGAGGTATGTTGGAGTCAGGTGTACATCTCTGTGAAGAACGATGTCACTAGGTCAGCCTGACCCAGACATGTCAAGATCAGTAGATTCTAAAGTTGTGCAACGTGAAAAACTTATAGGTTGTAAAATATTCACGGAAAGTATAAACTTCCATCTTCCATTTCTCCATGTTATAGTGGTATCTCGCCGTGCAGGGCCTCTTGGCGACGGTTTGCGATCGCGAAAAACTCGTCGCAAATTTGTCGCATAGAATGGCTACTTTTTTTATGATTTTAAGTTTAAAAGATATCGCTATTGGCAAAATGTCGTGAACTTGACGCAAACTAGACGCCATAAGGCATGATCTCGGCGAATTGTTTTAAATGAATTTTAATCATTGTACATTGGATTATGATTCGTTAGCAACATTCACTAGCGATTTTCATTAGAGTCATCTTGTATAACGCTTACGCGGCCATTTTGATTTTTAGAGGTCACGTACTTTTTCAGTGTGTAGCACGTCATTGTGACCGCAAGGGAAAATTGGCGAACGATTTGTGGAACTGCCGCAATAAAGCGGGACGCCTATAAAGGGGCATTCCACTGCACACGCAAGTGTTATTTTCCGATTGGTATTAATTTTAGAAAGTAATAAATGCATACTACTTTATATTATACGATAAAGTACCCATTTCCTCCAAAAGCATTCAGTCTTCTACTAAACTCCCCAAGTACCCTCTGATTGAATTAATCCTATGGCTGAATACAATGCAAAACGTTTAGGTAAGGTTACAAAACTAATTTTAGGATCGCTAAGAAATCCCGTCTTGTTGTTTTTTTCTTTGCTATTTTATGAACAATTTACCTTCTTGGTGTGCTTAGCGATCCTCAATTATTCCGAAAATATGCACGATAAAAAAAAGTGTCTATGCATATAGGGAATGCATGGGAAGGGTCTGCATGGGTTTAGTGAGTGTCATATTGTTTTACAAAACACACATCGCGCAATTCATCCCAAGGTGAAATCCACAAAATTTAACCGATTATGTATTCATTGACACATTGTCTATTGTAAAACAAGACTCCCTTCTGGAGTGGAATGCCCCTTTAACGTAGGATGATACTCGAATAGACCTGAAGGTACTTTCACGCTGCGTTAACTCACCATGAGCTGTCGTACTTGCTAGCTTAGGATATCAACATTCTTGCCAAATGCAACTGTATCGCTTTGACTGCAATGTTGCAGAGCTCAGAGCGGCAATTTTCCGTCTTGTAAACGGTCGTTGCCTTTCCGAAAGGTCGTTACCATATCACTGAAAATTCTTTACCACATCCGAGGGTTTCATAACTTTTTGAAGAACTGACAAGAAACAAAATCTTATATAGAGCAAGAATCAAATTGCAATTCGTGATAAACTATATAACCAGAAATGTAGAAAAATCTAAAACTCGAGTCAAAAAGGTTTAATTCTAAACCGTAACCAACTACGCAACCATAGATACAGCAAAGCGTACTTAATACACTTAAGTATCTCACTGCACTTGGGGCACCGTTGTGGCACTGCGGGGTTCGTTCAATGTTGCACGTTTTTATTATCTCCTCCGATCTTTTATACTTTAGATATTGCGTAATACGTAAAAGTATGACTTAGAACACAAGATTATACACAAAAACGTAATAAACTTCGTTCTTTATCTCTGAAATTCGCTGAGGCATCTACGAACCCCGCAGTGTCGCACCGGTGCCCCAAGTGCAGTGATATACCACCTTTAGAGTGACGGTGGTTGCTGATATTACAGAAATGGCGACGCACGCGACCTTTGATATCGGGGGCATCCCTATCACGTCAGTGTTGTATCTAATTATTAGCAGGACCCAAATATAGTTCTGCACCCGTTCTTACAGACACGTTGTTGTAACCAAGTGGTGCATATCTTCAATAGACAACTAGGTAGCTCTTGTGATTTCTGTGAATTTGGTATCTAATGATTAGCATTTAGATTGGATTACGGGGTTGAGGTGACACCAACTTTTTTGACCCTGATCGGGATGAACACTAGACGTACTTAGCCCATGTCATGTAGCTCATTTCTATCCCACCTACCAATCCAAAAATGACTGAGGGGAACAATATGCGGAAAATATCTCTAAGTTCATTTTCTAACTAGACATGGATACTTTACAGTTGGACTGCCTCCTAGTTTAGCTTGAAGCTTTCTTCGTTGTCAAATTACGTTTACTTAAAGGTTGATCTAACTGACTCTGTAGACTTACTTACTTAGACTTAGGGGCTCCCGTGTCGTCTGACACATGAGGCACTCAGGTTGGCCCAGCAAGCTCTGTCGGCAGTTATCCTCCTTTCATCCTTCCAGTTGATGTTTGCTGGAAACTGACTCTGTAGAAGCATTATAGACTTGTATCTTGAAGATAAAAATTTGTACCAGTGGATTGCCTGATACTGCAAAGGGTCCCTCTTCGTGTATTTACATTCAGGTCACGGTGTGTATTTGTTTCCGGGTCCCGGATTAATTTCAATTCAGACTTTTAAAAAAATTCAAGAGCCCGGCCGTGCCCTAAGATAGCCCGCATACAGACACAGCTAGTACAGACTTGGATATATATGCGGGTATGCACAGGTACCGGCTTTTAGCCACCTTCACACGAGAGCAAGAATGAGCCGGAATGCCGTCAGAATGAAAATTCTTTTCTGTTCTTGGGAATTCGTTGTGCATTCTGGAAATTCTCAATGCATTCCAGATATTTTTGCCCTTTCTTCTGGCTGGCCCGAAAGTTTTTGACATGCTAAAATCCTTCGAGGCGCATTTGAAGTGGAAAAATGTGGAACGACATTCAAATTGTATACTAAGTGTATTTTAACTATTCTAACTGCAGTATGACCGTTTTCTACAGCATTCCAACATTATTCGAAACATTCTTATCTAATTCGATGGAGAACAGAAACGGCAAGCCACTTCGAATCATGCAAGAATATAGCCAATAGGATATCTGGAATGCAGTGAGAATTTATAGAATACCCTACAAATTCCCAGAAATAGAAAATAATTTTCATTCTGACGGCATTTTGACTCATTTCTTCCCGCGTAAAGAGGTCCATTTGGAACTCCCACTCGGAATGGCCCCGAATGTGGCACGAATTTTGCAAATACTTCATTCCGACTGGTTCTGCTTGATTCCTGCTAACCTCCGCTTGGAATGTACTGTAAATGCAGAAATGTTCGCGATGGATTAATGTTCGCGGTTTTCGCGGGGACCACATCATCGCAAATTTAAAACCACCGCGAACATTTTTCTATTATGGTATTAGATTGTAGTCTATGGTGTTAACGCGAAATTAAAACCACCGCGAAAAGTCCCTTTTCCCGCTACCGCGAAATTAAATCCCCGCGAAATTAAATGCATTTACAGTATACCTATGAGTATGTCTTTCAGCGCATCTGACACGACTTTCCCCCAAGCGCACCGAAACCAAACGTCCTTGTATAAATCAAACATATCCATGATTCATTAAGTCAGCAAGGCAGTACCACAATCTTTCACACCCCGTATCGTGGGGCTCAGCATTGTTTCATCTGATGAATGTCTTAATAAACTGATATGACCTTTATTTAATGCTTCATATGTCCTATATCTAAGTGTAGCATTAATTTTCTCTGACGGGCCTACGTAAGACTAATAGTAGTATTACATATTATAAATTTTCTAACACGATTTCGGTCACCTTTGGAAGAGTTTGCTAAAATTCTATTACTTTTCAAAAAGGCGTTAATCACATTTAACATGATCTCTTTAGATTTAATGATTGATTGATTGTGATTATTATGATTATCTAAAAACCAAATCATAGAATGATATAGATGCTTGACAGCTTTGAAAACAACCTTACTAAAGGTGGTATCTCACTGCACTTGGGGTACCGGTGCTGCACTGTGGCACTGTCGCGATATTTTCGTTGTTTTCTTATAATCTAAATACTGCGTAATACGTAAAAGTATGAGAATACAAAAAAAGTTATCTTTTAAATTTGTTGAGGAATCTTTTGAACCCCACTGTGCCACACCGGTGCCCCAAGTGCAGTGAGATACCACATTTTTGCAACGCTAAGATTTGCATCGGTGCCCTCAGGAGGTGTAGCCCTGCCGGACTTCTAAGCCACAAATTTGATCCCTTGGACTGCGGGATACTGCGGGGGTACCTCTCGGTGTTTTACGATTATGTTACGGCGTCATTTTGTCGCCGATTCACTAGTTGATTTAAACTGTGAGTTTTAAAAAAAATCCGGGAACATGTTGCCGAAAGTGTTAAACAAACCACAACAACAGCCTGTTAACTACCCAGCAGGCCCTATTTTCCATTTGTAAAGTATTTGTAGTTCTGATACCCTACTGTTTCACAAATTGCTTTACAAACTCTTTAGGTTGTCTCTAATTGTCAAATTACCAGCGGACATAATCATAACGACATTATGAAATATGAAATCAAAGTTGTTTTTAACAACGGGGCACCCATAAAACGTAAATGAATAAAGACTGTGCGCAGAACTAGAGACATTCTTCATCACATGTTTCTTAAACCCACATGAGCCTTGTGTGAAGATTCATATGTATTAAATTGTTCCCTGTGCGGAATGATGTACTCTATAACACTTAAATGTAAAGAATAATAAAGAATGAATAAATACACCCCATTTTATATAGAGGCTGTAGTAGATTTGACTTGTCGCGTAGTGAATTTCTTACTGATAAACAAATTTGTTTTTACAGTTTTCTTTGTCTTGTTGTCTTTTGGATCATTCATCGAATGTGCAGCCAATCATGAATTTAGAGTTACAAAAAGGAAAAAAAGTTGATGTACGGTCATTAAGAAATCGCTGTCTAGTAGAAATGGTCGGGCTCTATTCAAATGGTGGACAGGGGACATGGATGCGAATCATGTATACATAATTCAAGTAACACAGGGGAAACACGTGTGGCATGTGACATTTCAGAAGTGTGCATTAATAAACAAAAAAGGTGATGAGGATAGGACGATTTCCTTAATCAAGCATGTATATATGCGCATGATATACTTATCATAGTATTCACTGCAAAACGACAGATAACGCCTAGACCCAATCTAACTACCAAAGGAAAAATGGAATAGAGAGATCACCCCGTGCATCATCGTATTGCATCAGCGAGCCTCCATCGCAATCGTAGGATCGTCGTACGATCGCCGTACGATCGCCGTACGATCGCCGTAGAATTTCAAACTGAATTGAGACATAGTTGTGCATGTGTCGTGCAGATCTGAGATCTGTCATGCTACGTCAAACCCTTTTTTCTTCGATTCTTGTCGGGAGTTAGTTTTGTCACAGCTTTTTTTGCTTGAGTATTCAACGCCATAAAAATCGTGGTACGTACCTTTATCGTAAACAAGTCATACGTCTAAAAGTTAAAACAATTTTGTGCTTTTTTTTCCTTCCAGTAAGCAGTTGGAGGTTGTGGCTGAGTCCGAGGAAGGAGATTTGCAGGATTACATCCCTAACGTGGAGTGGGATGTGCTGGGCATGCCGGCATTCCGGAATCTCGTCTTCTATGGATGTTGTCCGGATCCTTTTCCGGATGTGACGTACAGTCTCAAGCTTCAGGTGAGATCTCTTCATCATCATCATCACATCATCACGGTCGACATATCATCGGGGTTATACCGTTTCACTAGCTAATACAAGACGGGGATGCGCCAGGTCTCCCGTCCGGGTGAATTATGTAAATCACCATGTGGCTAATATGAGATAGAGGTCACCATGCCTCCATCCGGGTGATTTGTAGTGAATCATCAACTCCAGATAGATGATTTGCTCTATCTCACAACGCACCATCGCACGTATGGTGTTTTTTTCTTAACGTGCATGGGGTGTGGCTCTCTCCAAACACGGGAGCTTCATTTAACGTCCTATTCGAGGGATATTATAAATAAACCTCTTCTTACTACTACTTTTTTAGAATGACGTTTGTTGATGTGTAATATGAGTGCTTTTTGCGCAAATTTATTGAATTATACTACAGTTGAAAAACGATACTGTTTTGATCCAATTGTCTGTTTGTTTTTTAGCTTCATCACATTGGTTCGCCACTGAATAAAGAGACGTATCGGTAAATTCTGCAAAGGATTTTTTACTAGTGCACATTGAACTGCAGCTCTAGGTGTCGCTGTTTACAGATGCGGTCACAAACGTAAAGTATTTACATATATACAGTGATTGTTTCATGTGATTGTTGTTGTTTTTCTGCAGAGAAAATCGCTGTTCTACATCATCAACCTGATCGTCCCGTGCGTGCTGATCTCCCTCCTGGCACCCTTCAGCTTCTACCTGCCGGCAAACTCCGGAGAGAAGGTGTCCCTCGGGGTCACCGTACTTCTGGCGCTCACTGTGTTCCAGCTTCTAGTGGCCGAGTCCATGCCGCCTTCGGAGAACATTCCTCTCATAGGTAACTTTTGTTCGGACGTTTTTACGACAAGGCAAAACACAATGAACAACAGCGTGTTTAAGAGATGTTTAGTGAAGTACATTCTAAGACACACAGACATACAAACAGACAGACAGATACAGCACACATACTGCCCTCTAACTCCGGAGAGAAAGTGTCCCTCGGGGTCACGGTACTTCTGGCGCTGACGGTGTTCCAGCTATTTGTGGCCGAGTCGATGCCGCCTTCGGATAATATTCCTCTCATAGGTAACCTTTGTTTGAACGTTTTTACGCAAATTTCTTACACTCTGTACATCAACGTGTTTGACAGATGTTTAGTTTTAGTACATTCTCAGACACACTGACTGATAGACGCACAGACACATACAGTACACATGCACACACGCACGCACGCACACACAAACACATGCAATCGCTCACGCACAGAATCTGATACACACAATGACGCACACAGACACACCGATACAAACACACAGACCCACACAGTTGGACTCACAGACACAATCAGACATACAAACTCACGGATACACACAAACAATCAAACATATCAATGCACAGTTTGAATATACAGGGGTGCCTTATGCTAAGGGACATTCAAGCCCTAGCCTTAACCCTAGCCTTAACCCTAACCCTAACCCTTATCCCACTCCCAACCCCAACTATAACCCTAACCCTTAACCTAAGCCAATCCTGACCATAATCACAACCCAACGCAGACGCAGTGTCTGGTCTGGAAATTATTGGCAAGACAATTATTCGATGCGACACTGGATCATGTCCTTGGTGCTGAATCGATAATACCTAACTATAGTAAATCAAGGGGTCGTGAGGAGACCTCCCCAATAACTGGCGACGACTAGCTCTGGTGCTATATGCGCTACCACAGACTAATTGATGGTTGTGCAATATCTCCAGAATGTTCTCTGTAATTAACAAGAATTACTCTGTCCATGCACTGGGACATATCTCTGTCTGACGCTCATGTACAGAATGCTAGACAAGCGTGATGCTATGATTTGCATCTTGATTGTGACTGATAAAAAAATTACAGTTCAACTGTTCATGAAAAAGATTCGGGGGGGGGCGCTGTAGGCTGAACCACCATTTGGCATGAAAACCCACTAAACTTTTCATAACCAACAGTGAAAATAGTTGGACGTACCCAATTTGTACGGTTTGTTCGTGGAATGTACCCGTCTACCGCAACTTCCAGGACGTGATGTTTGATAAAATGTAGCCACAACAACGGATCGTTAGTGCAGGCAACCTGTGTCGCCCCCCGTCTTTGTTCAGTGTCATTTACTAAAACAGCTGAACATCCGTGCAACCATCCATTTTCTTACAACTGATTTCAAAGATTGGTTTATTCAGAAACGCATACACTATATACAAAGCCTCGTAAGCAATATCAATTGACTGAATAATACAAAATGACGTAATCACATTTAGAATTTGTAGAAAAAACGTTATGGTTTAAAAGCCGTTCGTTTTATAAAATTAGTTTGAAACTCTACATATATATATATATACAGAATAAAGTCTGAAACTAAGTAGGGTAAAAAAAAAAACCACGATGCCTTGCTCAAACGTAAAATAGCCAGAGTAAAAAGTGCTTGGAGTATTTATTCGACTTGGTTGAGACATGTGACAGTGTTAGACAGATGAGCGCACCAGAACATATATTATATCAGTATAAATCAGCAATTCGTCGCTACACTACTTAATGTGTGGCAGACAAGTCCGCACATGCCTACTGGTTACAGCTAACATGGCCTTCACACTGAAATCGAATTAGCAGGAATCAAGCAGAACCAGCCAAAATAAAGTATTTGCAAAATTCGTGCCACATTCGAGGACTTTACATCTGCTTTGAGATTAGCATTTGTCAGTATTCCAAGCGGAACTCCCTCCTAATGCGTAAAATGAAGGATAGGGTTAGTGAACTCTCCGTGCTTTCACAACACATTACGTTTATCAAACTGTGAATACCCCAAGGGGAACTGTTCCTCTGACACAGCGACGGTGCAGCGCCAATTAGAGGGAAATGTGTGATTAGTAAACTGTGACCTTAACCCTTGACAAGTCTGGGGGAGGAAATTGTAATTCACGAACATGGTAGAGAAATGATGTTATCAAGCGTTCGAAGCATTAACAACGGTAAGCGAATGCACGTTTACGGCATAACGTGACAAAATATTCAAAATAGTTTCCTTTGCATGTAAATTCTATGGATGGCTTGATTTTTGCCTAATTTCGAAAAAAATCACACGAAATTTTGGTTCTCTCCGGTTATGATCAACATGACGCGGAAGTACTACATGTGGTAGCATTTATTGTGTTTGTAAAAGTGACACTAGTGAGGTACCGAGACAGTATAGTTGAAATCAGAGAATAAATTGAAATAAAACTTGTTCGGTAGTTGTAGAAGTGACACTTATGTATGATTCGTGAGTATTGAGTGTAGTTGCCTACTCGACGTGCACTTCTTGAATACGGGATTCTAGGATTTCTTGGTTGTGATGCTGTGTTTTGTCTCTTTTTGACTATGTGTTGAAAATTTAGGCATCTTGTTTGTTTGTTTTTTCTTTCCAATATTGTTTTGAGTCTGCATAGGATGTAATCCATTAAATTTATTTTCTGTGGCCTAAACCATTAAAAAAAGCTCTCTATGAGGAGCAGACGCTTTTGCCTCCAAGTTTTAACATAACTTAATACATATAAAAACTGCTAGACTTAACACCCATCTTCACAGAGAGTATAACATAAGCATACAAAATGCAGTTGAAACTGTCACTGTTAAAGTGGCAAACCATAGTTTTCAGCCTATGGGGAATTCTATATTAAGGGGCTAAAAGGTGTATGCTTCGACGCGGTAAGAGTTATAGTAGGGGTGAAAAAGTTTGAGTTTATAGGGTACAACCTCCAAAAGACTAGCTACAAACGGCTACTTTTCATGCAGATTGTGTTACCGCCGCAAGGGGGAGCTCTATCTCGAGACTTGTGTAAGATCCTAAAACACTTTCTGGAATTTACCGTACATTAGCTTTCCGTAGTCTCTACGTACACCAGACACCATGGGACGCTAGAAAAACCGTAGAAATGAAAGAAATAGAGGAGTAAGCGCTGTTCCCTAGTCGGCTGTACTTCTCTGGCCGGCTTACCCCTCTATTTGTTCGCATTTCTACGGTTTTTCTAGCGACCTATGGAGTCTGGTATGTAGCGCACTGTTCCCTAGCCGACCGTACCTCTCTGGCCGGCTTACTCCTCTATTTGTTCCATTTCTACGTTCTTTTCCAGCGACCTATGGAGTCTGGTAGAGTCTAAGTTTCCGGTTCATCACTGGGGTTGACTTTCTTATCCAGTTGTTTGTAGAAAGATATCTAATAGACATCAAAACGTGAGATGCACCATTGATTATACAAATGAAACCTTCAATAACTTATTCAATATGAATTTTGTGCCATGCACAGGTAAATACTACATCGTGACCATGACGTTGATGTCCCTATCGACTGCAATGACCATCTTCGTCATGAACGTGCACCACTGCGGCCCTGACCGCCGCCCCGTCCCGAGATGGATCCGCCGCTTCTTCCTGGACACCATCGCACCGATCCTGGTCGGGGAAGCCGGCGGGCGGAAGGGCAGCGTGAGCCCGAGCGGCACCAGCGACACCCCGGTGGACATCACCGCCGAGGACACCGTCCAAACCGTCATGGAAGAATGCGAGCTCCGAAACCAGAAGGGGCACATGTCGAACGGGGTGGTCGCTCCTGCCATGGCACGCAATCTTCCCCGCCTCAGCTTTACCGGCTTCGACACCTGCAAGAGTTCTTTCCTCTCTGACGACGTCCTCCGATCAAGAAACCTGGCCACTGACCCAACTAATAATGCTTTCAACGTACTGCAGCACAAGTCCGAACTGTCCAATATTGCTAAGAATGTGGAGTGTGTGGCTAACTACGTACAGGGCCGAGCACAGGAGTGGGAAATACAGGGAGACTGGGCTAAGGTTGCCAAGGTGATAGATCGTATCTTCATGTGTATCTTTATCTTTGTGGGTGCCATCATCAGTATACTGATACTCACTAAGGTTATTTAGATACCCCATATCCCAAAGTATGTAACTCAATGTTGCATTCGTGGTTACACCAAGCACACCTGGCTCCCATCAATTTATCTACATAATGTAGTGTAGAATGGGTCTGCTAGCTGATCGCCCCTGTAAAAGACCGTTGTCGTTGTGGGAGGCCAGTTTGCGTTGGCCATCCAAGCTGCTTTGTAAGCGCCAACGATTTGTTGGCAAAATGCCAGACATCCATGTTACTACTAGTACTCTAGATGCAAAATTAACATCACAAGAGGGCATGTCATTGCATTGATCGTATCGAACATCGAGGCATAGTTTATCCAAGGAGGTTAAAAACCTCTTTGGTTTATCAACGTTTCCCTGCTGCCTCCTTGCAGTATCTGTCTAAACTGCAATACAGGCTTATCAAAGTAGGAAGCACCAACTGCAGCCTCGTTTTGGTGCATGACCTGATGGATGACCTTGGGAAATTCAAAATGGCCGCCGCAATATTGGCCAAAGGTCTATTATCTATTTGGGGCTCAAGTGCTTGGTACATGCTCTCAATGCGTCCACATCTTTTAAGCAGTGTGAGAAATTATGAACTCCAGAAGGGCAACGAATGCAAGTTTGATTAATATGGCCATTCAAACGATTTTGTTTGGCTGTGACAAATATGTGTATACGAGGAATCGTGGAATGCATGTATTGCTAAAGAATGCAAGATCAGTGTCATGGACAGATCATTGTCATTCGGTCATTTCTAAAGTGAATTTTTTATTACACAAGAACAAATGTTAGTCAGAGACAAGTGAATGAATAAATGAGTAACTGAATGAATGACTGAATGAATGTTTATTTAACATGTCTTGCGACTTATTATTAGACAACAAAACAAGAAAATATTACAGAAACTCAGATCAAACCAGTGTTATACAAGACTTGTGTCAGTCCTTTATTGTGATTTACAAGTAAGTGCACAGAAATCTGACAAAGTGGCTGAAAAGAAACGGTGTAACATGTTTAACTTACATTGTCATTGTACTATATGTTAAACCTAAGGAACATGTTATTTGGATTCTTACAAATCTTGTATGTTGTTCATAACATAATTGGCACTTTATCTTCCAGTAGCTGTCAATACTGTTTGTTTCAAAGTCACCATAAAAGCCAAGTCAGTGATATTGAAGAAAACAAGTGCCAACAAGAATTATCATTACATATACATGTGAAATAGGAAATAATGTACATGTGTACATACTGTATAGGTGTCAGATTTGCTATAATATCAATAGTATTGACCAGCTATATACCATATAGTCTTACAACAGCATACTTGATGCAACTCTTTGCAGACAATGGTTAGAAATTTTTCATTTCGATTTAATGGTTGAGGTGTTGCTTTTTTTCAGCCAGGTGACCAATGTAGTCTTCATGATGCAAGATACCGATGTGGTCTGTAAAGTAGTCTCGGCCTCAATATCGGGGTCTTTTGTAGTCTGGTCCACTGGAATAGAAGAAAAATTGATGATTGTTATTGACAGTTATGGTCTGTTTATAGCTATTATTTGTTGAGAACTATTTCAACCACATGCTGTTTTGCATATTAGAAATGCCAAATCATTGAAGGACTAAATTCATGCCAATATACAGCATGTGCATTAAATGGGCATCACACGCCATTTTGTTACAGAGGCCACATATTTTACCAGTGTGACCACAAGGGAAAATTGGTGAAAAAGTGGAAAAGTAACTGAAACAATTTGTCTCCCACAGTCGTGGTCCAATGAGAAACTGTAGATGCATTTAATTTCGTGGGGATTTAATTTTGCGGTCGCTGAGTGAAAAAAAGGACTGTTCACAGTGGTTTTAAGTTTGCAGTAGCAGTTTGTAGTCTCTCTCCGGCATTGAAAAAATGTTTGCGGTGGTTTTAATTTTGCGGCGAATTGGCAATGCGAAAACCGCGAATATAAAACCACCGCGAAAATTTCTGCATTAACAGAACCAGCTTTGTAATATTGTTGGCACACAAAGTGAGCTGGGCACGTGATAGCTTATGACAGAAAGTTGTATAAATTTTGATGTTGATAAATCCAACGAGATAATGTAAGAAAACTATCACTGTGGAAGACTCGGAAATGTTGTCCATTTTTGGAAATAAAATCAAGTTGTAATAAATGACGAGGTAAGTTCTATAGATGCAGTTTTTATTTGCTTTTTTAGCTTGAAAGTTGTCTGTTTTCAATCATTTTATGTCATCGCAGAAGTTGTACATTATAGTTCAGCATTTCTTAAGAGTGTAGCATGTTTGTACAATGTATGATTGTCTAAAGCTGGTATCTCACTGTCCCCGGAACCACTATGACTCAGAGATTTGACAGAGCACTGTGTCTCAACGAATTTCAGTTGAATCAGACAAAAAGCAAATCTTTTTCATCTTTGTGTGTTTAGTTGTCTCTTTAACTATACTTTTTGCATGGCATTCTCATCAAAATGTCATGAGTGACACAAATCCACAGCTTGAGTGAGATATCAGCTTTAGATAGAAACTTTAATGCCTACACCAGGGTTGTAGCCAGCCTGAAATCATTTTCAGTCCCCTCAATTTGGAATGGGATTCCATTGTGCGCCGAAGGCGTGAGACGTTGCGCAACATTCCTGGGGAGGCCAGAGTCCCAAAAAAATGAAATCTAGACCCTCTGAAATGCTATTTCCAGGCGGCAGTGCATTTTTTAGGTGTACATTTTGCTAGTAGACTAAGCTGTTCAACAGCATCTGTTTTAGTGAAAAATTACACAAGGGTTTTTTATATTCTTACAAATCGATTTTTATCTGTCACAGAGGACGGAATACACCAAATCTTTTTCCGTCCTCAGCTGAAAAATTCCGTCTAAGGACGGGTGCTGGCTATAATCCAAGCCTACACCTATATTATCAAAAAGGTTCAACTTAGTTCTTTCTTATATGATATCAAGTTACTTACTCATCCCTGGAAGCTGATGATGACGCCCCACCTCCAGATTTTGTCTTCCTCTTTTCTATGATCTGCAAAACAAAACATGAATATCTGGGATCTGACAATGAACAGTTATTAATAAAGTATTAGCTCTCTGGTTGTGTACAACGAACTAGTCAACCAGTGATTTTTCAACTTCATGTAACTATGGTATTCATGGTTACACTTAATAGCCTTGTATTAGAAGGCGGAGCCCATCCCTCTCTGTTAACTGTCCTTTATACCTTAAGGCACCCATTTTACACCTGGGTGAAGTAAGAAAAGCTGACAGGTAAAGTGACTTTCTCAATCTCAAGGAAACGGTGTCAACAAGACAGAAATGCAAGGTATCGAACCTGTACTAGTAACCTCTTGATCTTGTGTCCGCTAGTCTGCTTAGCCAATCAGCCGTTCACCGCCGGGAATAATGCATTTTGTATGTCTCAAGTCTCAAAGTCTCTAGTCATAATTACCCTAACCCTAACCCTTATCCCACTCCCAACCCCAACTATAACCCTAACCCTTAACCTAAGCCAATCCTGACCATAATCACATAACACCCGCAACACACGACAGCATTCAAAGTAAGGAAATCGTGTCAAATTGCCTGGCAAATAAGATCAACCCAAAGAACTTAATCGATAATACCTAACTATAGTAAATCAAGGGGTCGTGAGGAGACCTCCCCAATAACTGGCGACGACTAGCTCTGGTGCTATATACAGATTTTACTGCACGGACGTGTTTTTCTAGAAATTACTTATGTCTCAGTTAGTGCAGAGTTGTCTGCGAGGTCACAGACAACAAAACAAAGGGTCATACTATCTCCAGGCTATTCCCATAATCATTTCCAGCATGGCCGCTGTGGCCTTCTCGCACAATGGCTGTTATTGTACGGTGCGGCAAACACACGTCACACGTGTCAAGCCGTCGTTCTTCTTTCACCGCCTTTCACCCCAACCTCTTCACACCTGGGTGGAGTGGGGGGCGAGACTTTCCCACACTTTTGAGGACGCAGTGTCAGGATTCTAACCTATGACCTCTGGTTCCCACGGTCGCTAGCCTAACTACGAACGACAACTCCTGTTTGTTTTTACTGAAATGAAGACCTTATATTTAACTTAAAGTTTGTACCTTTGATATACAGTGACGATGGACATCTAACACACAGTGAGGGTGGCACTTATTATCCTGTTAAATGGACTGAGAATGACCTTAAAGACGACAGTTACATAACAACGATAATAGGTTCTAAGTACCTGCATACGGCACAACACACGACATTCCAGCTAGACTATAATTTCATGCTAAATTGGTTGGCAAATCCCAAAAGACCTTGTTCCCATTTTTTAAAGAAATACCTTGTTCGTTTCTCGCATCAAGTATGAAAATTCTTTCCTCTCTTTCGTTACATGTTTCATTCAAAATATTTTTACCGCATAGACTTGTTTGTCATAGACCACCTCTGTTACAGTGAGTGCGGAGTTGTCTGCAAGGTCACAAACAACAAAACAAAGGTTACACTGTCTTCGGGGTAGAGCTCATATTATTACTTCCAGTAGGAGTGCTGTGTCCTTCTTGGTCAAAAGTCCTTGCCACGCAGTGCGGCAGACACACGTCTGACATGTCGAGCGTGTGTCAAGCTTCAACCTTGCGTCGTTGGTGTTCTGATATCTGAGTTGTGAAATTTCGAGGGACTTTAAATGGCCGTCTATTCTGGTCGCTAGACTTCGTACCTACAATCTCGTAAATAAATCTTGGATTGGTGACCTCAGATAATGGTACTGTAAATATCAGCATCTTTTGCAGTGGTTTGACATTGTAAAATTTGTCTTTACACCTTTGTTCATGGAGGAATCTCAAATGGCATATATTCAGGTTGCTAGACTTCATAACTACGTACTCATAAATAAATTTTGGATCGGTGACTGTAAATATCAACATTTTTTGCAGTGGTTTAACGTTTGCACTTTTTCAGTAACTTCTTACCACAAACTTAAAACTACTGTGAAAATGCTGTCTTCTGCATGCCTATCACCTTGTTTCATCTCTGTACTAAAAACTACCGTGTATGTTCCATTTTCCCCCTACCATAAATGAAATCCCTGCAAACATTACATTATTTATGTCCTGGGCCGCGATAATGTTTGATATGGGTATTCAGGACCGGGCAATAAAAAGCTGTATTGCACAGGCCGCGCCGAGTACGTTCGAATACCTGATTCGAATACCTGATTCGGACGTTCTATAGAATTGCTGCAGCTGTAACTGTTTTTGTTTCAGAACACCAAAATTTTCTCAACTTCTGGTGCATTTCCCATCGAAACTTGTGTTTTCTCAGGTGGGTATGACATAATACAACACGGTGTATTCTACATCACCCTCGATCACAGCCCTCCTGCGGATGATATGGAATACACCATGGAATGACGAGAATCAAACCCGTATCTTCTGGATCCCCTGTTCACTTGCTAACAATGTCCACTTGACCATTCTATGTCACGAATGATCAGTT
Source organism: Branchiostoma floridae (assembly GCF_000003815.2). Classification (NCBI taxonomy): domain Eukaryota; kingdom Metazoa; phylum Chordata; class Leptocardii; order Amphioxiformes; family Branchiostomatidae; genus Branchiostoma; species Branchiostoma floridae. The sequence continues at coordinate 23,726,922 of NC_049985.1, read as the reverse complement.
CTCGGTGTCAAATGTCTCCCCCAAACCCTTCATGTAATTGAGATACAGAGAGTATGCCCCAAAGGTTATCCTATTAAATAAACCCAGTACATACATATGTACAGTTGCATAATGCCGATAATAGGTTTCTAATACTCAACCATACAGTCACGAGGCATTGGTTAAACCATTGTGGCACACATGGCTGGCAAATAATTTCAACCCAAAGAACTTGTTCTTCCCATTTCTATTAAAAAATCTAGTTTTGTTTGTTTTCATCACTGACTGTGTCAAGTTGAAAAGCTTTCAGTAAAAGTTTTACCGTGCAATTTATGTGTCTGCAAATCTTGTTAACAACTTCTGTCTCAGTCAGCGAACAGAGTTGTCTACAAGGCCACAGACGACAATGCAGAGGTTATACTATCTCCAGGCTACATCCGATAATCATTTCCAGCAGGAGCGCTGTGTCCTTTCTCGAACAATAGTCATTACCATGCAGTGTCACAAACACACGTCACACTTGTCAAGCGTGTGTCAAGCTTTAGTCCCTACGTCTTTGATGCTCCGACTGTTACCAGTTTTGAATTCTTTCTTTCTGACGATACAGTAACTGTTTTTATGTTCACGATAAGAACGTTGCTACCTAGGACTCTACTTTGCCGTAGGTTGCCCAACTTCAAAGAACAAAGCTCCTGATCTTCGACCCTGCAGTTTTTAAATCAAGATAACAGAGCACGTTGGGACATGGGGCATAATTACCAAGCCCTAGGCTATGGGAACCTTGCTCGACCTACCGTGTTGCTATGCATGTTTAAGACCGTAGCTGTTGTTGCGTTCAGCCACAGAAAATTACGGATAACAATTATGCTGTTTTTGCATTCTGTATGGTGTTGTATTGCTTGTATGTACCTGTCTCCGGCTGTCTTTTTTCTGTAGCTGTTGTTGCAGCTAGCAATAATAACAATAAATACGCCACAGAAATTATGGATGTTAATAATTTTGCTATGTTTTTGCATTTTGTATGGTGTTGTATTGCTTGTATGTACCTGTCTCCAGCTGTCTTTTTTCTGTAGCTGTTGTTGCAGCTAGCAATAATAACAATAAATACGCCACAGAAATTATGGATGTTAATAATTTTGCTATGTTTTTGCATTTTGTATGGTGTTGTATTGCTTGTATGTACCTGTCTCCAGCTGTCTTTTTTCTGTAGCTGTTGTTGCAGCTAGCAATAATAATAATAAATATGTCACAGAAATTATGGATATTAATAGTTTTGCTATGTTTTTGCATTTTGGATGGTGTTGTATTGCTTGTATGTACCTTTCTCCAGCTGTCTTTTTCTGTAGCTGTTGTTGCAGCTAGCAATTCAGTCAACGAAAATTAACGATGATAATAACTTTGCTATGTTTTTTTGCATTTTGTATGGTGTTGTATTGCTTGTATGTATGATCTTTTTCTGTCTCATTCAATCTTTGGGAGCCCAATATTATGTTGTTGATTTTCTTTCTTAATTCTGTCATTCTAAGCTTAGATATAAGACACTTTTCAATGGTTTCACGTCATGAAGTTTAGATTTCTTGGAGGAGTTGGGTAAAAGTTTTGACCATCCCTACAAAAAATTACCGTCCCCAAACAGAGGACTACATATGCATGTAGGTCCAAGAGATAGCTCTAGTACGTACCCAGGGCTTCTAAAAAGGTAGAATGTAGCGCCTAGACAATGAAAGGGCCATCATGGGAAAAGACACAAAAAGAGATGACAGGGCTCAAAATTTATTTCTGGGATTTAGGTGCACTTATTCAACCAACCTAAAAAAATTGGTACACCGCAAAATTTTTGAGTGCGCCACATACAGTTTTGGAGCGTCGAAAATTTTGATGAACCCAAATTCCAACTTCAAATTCTTAAACAAGTACTTTGACAAACATTCTATTATCTTTCTAACATTTCCATGTCAAGAATATGAAAAAAAAATTGGGTGCATAGAAGCAATTTAATTTGTAATTGAGGCCCTGGATATGAAATAAAAGCTATGGACCACCTGAAGAGATGTGAAGCTTTCTTAAACTTACATTTTGGATTTTCTTCCACTCGCGGTCGAGTTCCTTCATCTCGTCTTTCGGGCCAGCTCTCCTGGTCTTCCGCCCGTCCGCCATCTTGATACCGTACTGGAACGCCGCTCTGTGGAGATGATATAACATGTGTCAACTTAGTTCTTACATTGTATTTTACGATAATAGTATAGGGATAGGTTTCAGGGTTGGCTAAATTTGTATTTTGACGTTCCATTGTTTTCTCATTAATGAATTAAGAAAGAATGGAACTGTAACGAATATTGATGGATAGAATAGAATATATAGAATAGAATTCTAAATCTGATTTTTTTTGGCCATATGTCATCAGGTTGTCATCAGGTTTTATTGCCCCTAATGGTGTAAATGCAGAAATGTTCGCGGTGGATTAATGTTCGCGGTTTTCGCGGCGGTCGCTTCTCCGCGAATTTAAAACCAACGCGAACATTTTTCCATAACAATAAGAGACTACAGTGCATGGTGCTACCGCGAAATTAAAACCACCGCGAAAAGTCCATTTTCCCGCTACCGCGAACTTAAATCCCCGCGAACTTAAATGCATTTACAGTATTATTATTTTCTATGACTGAGAAAATACAGCACTTGGTACATACCACTGCAATGAAACTATGTTTTTCATTGTGCATAATAATGAAGGCTACAAGCTCTTGTTTGCGCCAATCGATATCTGCTAAGGATCTGTAGATATTAGAAAATAAATGTTTTCATCTAATGATTTCTAATAATAAAAACGTAATAAATTCTTCATTCAAAATGACACTTACTTTGGCAGTGCTTCCTTGTTGCTCATGTACTCGCTATACTCCTCCTGGGTGTCGAAGTCCCACCGTCCGATGGGCCCCTTTTTGTTCCCCTGGTCCATCTTGGTATAGTCCACTTCATCATCACTGTCATCACCACCCAGGATCTCTCCCATTCTGCATACGGGGGTGTGGAGTTTTTTTTTTTTTAAGTCATGTATTGCAGTGTGTCAATCAAAACTGTATCTACTGTAATAATCATCTTTTTTAATCCCAGGAAAAGTAACAAGAAATCTACA